>NC_048903.1:16065463-16145880 GCF_011077185.1 Oxyura jamaicensis | reverse complement strand
TTCCTTCCTTCCTTCCTTCCTTCCTTCCTTCCTTCCTTCCTTCCTTCCTTCCTTCCTTCCTTCCTTCCTTCCTTCCTTCCTTCCTTCTTTCTTTCTTTCCTTCTTTCCTTCTTTCCATCTCTTGTTTGTAGATATATATCTAATTTTAAACCTTAAAATTTGTGCTAAACTGAGACTCTCAAAAGCCAGAAAATTGGAAATACAAAGATGCTTCCCTGTTAGACAACTCATGAGAGGGCTCTGAAAAAACAGTGTTTGGGCCAGAAAGAGAGTGTTTTCAAATACTGACATGTAAAAAAAAAAAAAAAAAAAAACCAAACACCACCCTATAATCCATGTTACTGCTTTATTCAGTTGTGTTTTCTTAAGTGTTTTCTCAATTCTCTGTTTGCAACCCATTTTATGAGGCATTTTTGCACTTGCAGTTTTATAGAAACACTTGCTGCCTTGAACACCTGCCAGAAAGTAGATTTGTACGGATGGAGCTAGACTAAAGTACGTGTTGCAGTTCAAACGTGTTGCAGTTCATACGATTAAAATCAGAAGTTTTGAAAATAACATTTCAACACAGATAAATTATAGAAAAATGATTGAATTTGTTGATAAAGCAAAACATGAAGCCAGTAAAGCAGTATGTGAATTAACCCTTACTAGTACTGAAAACTAGCACTGTATTAAATGAGAAAACTCCAGATCAGAAAAGTCAAACATTGTCCTGTGTACGATTGAGAAATGCTTACTGGCCAGAGTAGTAAAATATGCCTTGAAGTTTTTGCATGTGCATTTTCTTCCTGTATATTCCAGAGCTCAGACTTTTTCCACAAATACATGGAAAAATGGGTATGTAACCATACACAGTTTCTGTGCACCAGGCCTCTTCCCCAGCTCTTTAACATTTTAGGGAAGGGAAAGGGAGTGGGCGTGAAAGTATGGGGGCAGTTGGAGAAGCCACTCTGTAACTGGTATGGGATGGTGTCATTCTGCTCATAAAGGACATCCTCAAACCGTCATTCACTCCTTACTCCTACTTCTGCATAATGCATATCCATTTCATCGGTTCTTGGTTCTCCATGTGATTCCTACCACTGAACATCACAGAGAGGCTCGCTGAATTTCTCTCCTTTTCAGGACCACTGTGACTTAGATCCTCGGTGCCTTGCCCTACTCTTTTATCCAAACCTGGAAGTCCTGGGCGCAGGAGGACGAGATGAAGCTACTTATTTTCCTTCCACCCTGGAGTGTGATGGCACGTATCAGTTCCAGTCTAGCATAAAGCAAAGCACACAGCTTTTGCCTCAAAGGACTGTTTTTATTGATTTGGATTTGGTAAAATATAGAAACAGTCTGCTCAGTATTCTCCCCGTTCGTGGTCTGTTTGACACTCCCAAACAGGCGCAGAGAAAACCCGCAACAATTGAAGATAATTCTGAGCTGAGGAAATGCTTGTTGACAAATTTCCTTGATTTTAATTTTCAGTCATGCTGTTAGATCAAGGCACAGCAGACTTAATGGCTGGTGAAGTCATCTACATTTTCCTTTGTTGCTTGTGGTCTGCTGAATGTTCGCTTGTATTACTGCAGGACGCGAGTTTATGAAGTTAATGTGTTGTTATCAAAGCCGTTTACTGGGGCCATTATACACCTCTTTTTTTCTCCTTTTTAGCAGTCAGCCATCTGCAAGAGCTATTCATTGTAGCCAAATGGTTGTGATAGCGTTCAGTTGGGGCATAAACAACAGCAGAGCTGCTTTCATTAGCAAAGGGCATGCAGAATCAATGGCTGGGGCTGATTCCTTCATTCTTAAACTTGTATCAGTGCAATTCATGTTTAAGTGGTTAAAGTGGTTAACTTCTGATTTACGTGAGCTCAAGTGAAAGCAGATACAGGTCCGTGGACTGGCACTAATCATGTTGATGGGAAACCATTTACATCACTGTCAAGCCTTTTTTTCATTTATTTATTATCATTACTGTGGCAGTGAACAAAAGCCAGAGTAAATCATAAATTTCAGTGTCTGTAATAGGTGAGAAATTGAGGAATCTTCTGGTGGCAGAAATTGAGAAATCTTCTAGTGAATTAATTCTCAACAGTCGTTTATCTTCATTGTTTTCTACAGAGATTGGCTGAATGTTTGTAATACACACAGCTTTATATGAGCTCTGATTATAAAATAGTTACCTTTCTGAGTGGTAAAACCCTCTTTGCTGGTTGTATAGTATTTGTCCCAGCGAGGAAAACAGCAGAAGGGGCTCCCGTGTAGTTTTCATTCCTGTAGCTTTTCAAAGAGTATTTTAAAAAATAAATCTTATGAATCTGAATTTAGGCGGCTAGATTGCTGCATTTCTGTGGGGACCATATCACAGATGAAGCAGGCTTTCTCAGGGGGGATTATACCTCATTACTTGGGCGAGTTAATTGGTAGTGCAAACCCCACGGAAGCATCAGCTTCATCTGCAGACACAAGATACCTGAGCTGTCCGGAATAACCTCATTTTCTGGTCCTGAAAAAAGAGAGACTTGTGCATGTAAACGTGAATTTAAGTGGGGTGTGTCTATATGTGGCTGAAGGAAATGATTCCACTTTGTGCCCTTCTGAATGCTGGCAGGACTCACACCTCCTGTGCCACCTCGTGCTACCTGCCCGCGTGCCGTGGGGTTCTCAGCACTGAGGAGCACGTGCAGGGAGCGTGGCACAAAAAAAAGCTGACCTTGGACGGGTCTGCATGGGGCAGTTTTAGGGAATGGGTTAAATTCGTCCTCAGAAAACTTCCCCAGAATGCATTAAAACTTTAGTTAGTTCTTCTGACTAAAGAACAATGTCAGTTGGAGAGATTGGTATCTGCAGTGGGCAGGAGGAAATTGAAGAGCTCTGAAGGTTTCCTCTGAGCTTGTTGCCATTGTGTTGCAGAAATGCAGTTGCCATAGCTAAGGTGTAATTAGCTTTTAAGGTAATATTATAGTGCTTTTGAATGAGCTTCCCTAAAATATACAGCAGCTCTACCATTTTGTTTTGTCTTGTTTCCACAAATAAGATAGTGCATTTAAAAAATGCTGTCACATACACCAACATGCATGCACTCTCACACTTGATTTTTTTTTTTTAACCAAGCAATGAAACATAAATGCAGGACAAATATTGTAATTATGATATGCATGAGCAGTAAGTGTAATTTTGAACATGACAGTATTATCTGTTGTGCTTCAAAGCAGAAAAACCACATCTTTCCTGCCCTGACAGAAGCAATAGTAAAAGTTAAAACATCATTTCTCAGGTTCTATAAACCAAACTGACTGATGTGCTGTCTGCTGAAATATACATTGCCTCAAAATTGATGCTGCTGTTATTTTTTATATGTCTAAACTTTTAGTGATTTGTCTTCCTTTAAAGACAGAGAGAAGAGGTGGGGGGAAGAGATTCCTAGCATCTGCCCATAATGATGAATTCTTTTTATTCTGTATTTCAAATCTTTCTTGATCAAAACCATGCCATTCTCTGAATTGTGTCTCAAGAAGGAAAAACAGTTTTCAGCCTCGAAGGCAAGACATAAACAGCTTGCCCTAGAGGGCTTTAAAACTAATAGCAAGGGTGAACATGCTTGTAATTACTATTCTGGTGTTTTAGGGTTGGAAAATGTAAAGTAAAACAATCTGAATTATCTTTCTAAATTGTTGCACGGTGAAAGATTTCCTTGTCATGAGAAGGAAAAGGAGAGGAGATCATGAACCTAACAGGGAGGAAGACCCGGGATGGTTTAAAACTGCCTTGCAATATAGTTAGTTTACTCTTTTCTGGGCCATTACTTCTGTGTTTTATCCATTGGAGAGGAAGCATAATATTTCTCAAGTGAGATAAATTAGCCCTTCTCCTGTCTGCCATTTATATGTTGAAGCTCTGAAGCCATGGCTTTCTGCTGACAGCAAGACCCCAGCTGGAGAGGGCCTTCCCCTAGTGTTGCCCTTCCCCAATTTTTGCCTTGTTCAATAAAAAATCATTAGTTGTCTGCTTAGCATCCTGTGATGCCTAGGGGGGTCAGTTAAGTGCTGCTCCTTGCATGAGGGAGAGGAGGAGTGGATCGGAGGGGGGAGGGCAGGGGGCACATTTCCAACTTTCATTAGTCTATTTTTTTTCTGTGTGCTAATCTGGTCTGTTTGGATGAAGTGGTTCTGGTGCCATTGGAAGCGAGCAGCCGGGAGCTGCAGTGAAGGGGCAGCAACCTGCAGAGCTGAGATGTCGATCAGTGTCTGGGAGAAAGCCTTTCACCAGCACAGCTATGTGCAAGGTGGGTGTTTATCCACACCCCCAGGTCCTTCTCTCTGCAAAGCTGAACTAAGAATCTAATAAAATAGATGCCTGCGTACAAAGCCTTAGATACCTGTGTTGCTGAAGGCTTTACATGTTTGTATTTTATCTCATATTATTTCTTATTCATTTCTATTTGGCAGATAAAGAATCTTAGATTATTGGACTAGAAAGAATGGTTAATATGATATGTCTCAGGAAAATACACTGGCTCTTGAATGTACTGTCAGTTAAAGGATTAGCAAAGATCTTATTTCATAGTTGCAAGACAAATTTGATAATATACTGCTCTTTATTTTCTTTTTTCCCATCGGTTGAATGACTGATTTCTTCAGGAATTAATAGATACATCTTCCTTCTCTTCCCATTTCACGATCAACGCCACTGAGGATCCACAGGAAGATGAAGCAGAGAAGAGCTGGTGGCAGAGGCTGTGTGCAGTGGTACTGCCAGTTTAGTGTCCTTAGTTCTTAATTAAGTAGTGATTGAGGATGCATGGCATTGTCTTGACAAGAAGGATGGATTCAAATTAAAACAAACCATCAGCTCTAAATTCTTTTTCTCCAGTTCTCCCTCTCTCATTTTTGGAGGAAACCTGGGGAAGGATGAGTGCTAAATCCCTCTGCAGTGCTGAGCCATTCAGCCAGGAGCTAGGTGAAGGTGCCTTCTGCTTCCGCTCTGGCATGGCCCCAGCTGCCCTGGGCCACTTCGATGCAGAGCAAACCTGTTCATTTTCAAAGACTGGGAACAACATCCTTAAACAGCAATAAATGGAGGGGGTTCCTTCATGGGGCACGGGCTGTGGGAGTGTGATTTGTACTTACACCTTGAGTTCTCCATCCTGTTAAAAGGCAAGCCAGTAGCCCAATCTGTTATGAAAGTTCTTATTACAAAACTGTCATTGCAAGAGATGAGTACACATAGAAAAGAAAACACACTTAGGGCAGGTAAAAAAATTGCCAAGGAGATTTTCTTAGATCTTCATCATCCTTTTCATTGTCATTCTTTTCTTCATGATTTTCTTTTTCTGAAAAGATTGTAAAATGACGAGAGCACAGCATGTGGAAAATAAAATGTGGATAAATGATTATCTAATGCAGCAGAAACTGATAGATTAAAAACAAGTATATAAGATATGTTATAAAAACAAGTATCTTTTGCTAAAGCAGAGTCTTCTGGGCAGATCACAGCAGCTGGTTATTTAGCCTTTTGGAGAACTGTTGATACTTTGTGATGGAAGATCAGAAGCATTATTGAAAAAAGGTAAAAATCAGCTGCACATTCTGAAATTAGCACCATTATTTCTTCAGGCTGTTCCATTTTTCTTAGGGTTCAGTACCTTCTACAGCATAGTGCACATTGGAGGACCTTTGAAATGAAAACATCCTAGATTTGATATTTGTGTCATGCCCACGGGAGAAAAAATATTTTGGTATAAGTATATAATAAGCAAGTTTCTCCACAAATGTAAATTACTGCAGCTCTGTTTATTTTAGTAGATCATGCTATATAACATGCAATTTAGGGATCTGGTTCAGAATAATGTTCTTTACGATATTTAATGCCATGTATATTTCTGTCTTTCTTGCAGCTTAAATGTCTATGTTAAAAAAAATAAATCCCACCAGAAGGATTTTGTTTGAGCAGTTTGTGAGAGGAGGAATAACCAAGTATTGTATTTAAGCTCCTGCATTGTACTTGCAGTGAAAATAACAGAAGTCTTACTTTGGATCATGTATCGGTTTTAAAATAGAGGAAGAAATAGAGTTTGAGAAATTGATGTGAACTCAGCCTCCTGCTGGGTTCACACACACTTGTAACAGAATATTGAGCGTCGATATGCTTGGGTACATCAGATCTTTTGGGCAGATGATACAGACTGGTAAAAAGCTGGTACCGTTTCTTACAGATCAGTAAGAAGTTGGGTGAGCAATTTTTACAGGATGTACTTTTGCCTTTAATTGTATAGAAATGTTGAGAATACTGTACTTACTCTCATGGAAACTGTCTGCTGTAGTGTCATTCTCATCTACCCTGCCTCTCAAATTCTGAAGAAAAAGTAAGTAAATGTGTCAGCTGAACTGCATTTGTGATCTCATAAGTGTAGTAAACAGCTCAGATTCTTCTCAGTGTACCTGTCTGAATATTTGTGCCTCCCAGTAGATCCTGTGATGGGCAAATGGCTGTACCATGAGGCTTCGGATTCGGTCTAAGTGCTGCCGAAAAGACCACGAGATCAGAGTACAGGAAACTTTAGGGCATGTCAGAAAGAGAAAGAAGAAAGGCTATAGTACATGAGGACTAAGGAGGCTAAAACAATAAAAAGCTGATTTTTTTCTGTGGTTATAGGATTTGTTACAGTGATTCTTGCACATGAATGCATGCATTCACGGCCGCCTTTAGATGTACATAAGCAGTACACACACTTTTCCGTTCTGCATTATGCTTCCTCCTCCTCCTCTCAGCGGTAGTGAAAACTGTGCCTGTAGATGCTGACAACAACCATGTGTGGAGACTGAAGCAAGGAAGCCAGGGCTTTGAGTAATAAATGCATGCTTATCTGGTAGTGTGTGTTTTCAGAGGTACTTAGAGTTCAGAAAGAGCAAGTTATTTTGGGAGTTTTCAGCATTGCTTCGTAGTTAATTCCTTTTCTGTAACAGCAAGAATTCATCTCTAGGTCTTGCTCCACGTGTACCTGAGTGAGGGGGATAGTAAAATAAACTCTGTTAAGAAAGGTGGTGTCATAGGGAAGCTCTGCTCAGTAAAATATTCTGCAGCCTGTTTTGCAGCACTCGGTAGATGCATGAGTCTGAGTTTGTGCCTGTCCCGTTAAAAAGCTAAAGCTTTGGTTGCTGCTCTCCCGTCTGCTGTAGGTTTGTGTGTCAGCTGAGTTGAACACTGTGTTATCCCTTCTGTAGAGCTTTTATGCACATTTTAGGCTGGATATTAGGAGAAATGTCTTTACTGATAGGGTTGTGGGGCACTGGGACAGGCTGCCCAGGGAGGTGGCTGAGTCACCGTCCCCAAAGGTCTTCAAGAAACGTGGAGATGTAGAACCTGTAGCATGGTGTAGCGGTGGACTTGTCAATGCTAGGTTAAAGGTTGGACTAGATGACCTCAGAGGGCTTTTCCGACCAGAATGATTCTATAAAATGTTGAAAAAAAAAATCCCAAATTTGCTAGAAAAGTTGCAATTTCAAGACTGAAATTTGTGAATGAACTTCCTGTACCTTAAATGGCCAGCAGCTCGGTATTTTGTTCTTTTATGTTGTTTTTTTTTCCAGTGGCTTGTGTGCAACATTCAGACTCAGCCATGTAGACAAGCTGATGAATTCCTTCAGAGGCTTTCTGCTCTAACATATTTGTTTTGTAATCTTTTTTTTCTTTCTTTCTTTCTTTCTTTTTTTTTTTTTTTTTTTCAAAATGCTCTGAGAAATGTGAGTGCTATTCCCTTTTTACAGGTAATAAGCTGAAGCAAGCAAAGTTAATGACAGTTTATACTAATGCTGGTTGCCTAAATAGGGACATGGGGGACCTAAGTTACAGATTTCAGCCACCAAATGGTACATGTTATGATCAGGGAACAGCTTCCACGGCAGGTAGGCAGCATGCAGAACCGCTGTACCCAAGGATCTCCAGTCAGAAGCTCTGAAACTGGAACAGTCTGATGCAACAGATTTTCCAGCTGTGAGGAAGCAGAGCAGAGATGGGGATGAAATCAGTTTTCTACATGCAATGTTCAGGTGCCCTAACACTTGGCTGTCCTCTTTTCGCTTGCCTTTCTCTTCCCACTGCCACACATTTTGTTTCAGATGTGCTTGTGGGCTTCAGCGATGCCATAGGAGGAACCAGCCTTTTTCTCCTAATGGACCGAGCCCAGCGTGTAGCCATCCTGAGCAGCAGGGAGCATGGAAAAGAACAGTATGGGCTTCTACCACCTAGGACCATATTATACTGCATACTCTATGGGATGTTGCCACAAGTGCCAGTTCTGCTGGCACCTTGCATAGCACTTCCAAGTTCTTTGCTTTCCCTCCCCCCTGCATAGCCTTATCCTGCCAAATTGTGTTTTAGTTCTCTTCCCTATTTATCTCCTGTTCTCCCCATCTAGACAGACTACTGGCACGAACGTTTCAAGGCTGGCAAAGACATTATCGCCCTCAAACAGAGTTGCAGTGCTGTGCCCTACCTTGGTAGGGCTGCAAAGCCGGGAGGATTTCTGTAGCAGAGCTGTAGCTTGCTGAGCTGCTGCCGTGCAATACCCGAGCATGTTTTTGTGAGAGGCTTTGTTGGGTTTCCTGTGTAATGATTTGTTGACTTACAGTATAAAGCAAATAATCAGGCTGAGTACCGCTCCTAAATGGAACCAGAGTAACCTTGTGTAACCTCTTACTACTTTCTGTGATAAAACCTCTGTAACAGACAGGCTTGCTCCGTGAGCTCATACCTCGTTCTAGCGGCTAGCCCTGCAACAAGAACATTTAACTGCTTAAGCAAAGCTGCTCTTAGCTCGGAGTGTGGAAGACATGTTTGTTTTTTTTTGTCTCAAGATGTGCAAAATCCGGTCTTTGCTGCTGAGCCTGTGTGGTTCTATGTTGTACGTAGTCTCATACATAAAACATGCTACCACGTTGACTATATGCCTATAAAACAAGACTGCTTAGTGGGAGCTTTGGCTATATTTATAGCCCTCTATTTTCTTCAGTGCATAAGAATAACCAGGCATCCTGTCTTTTTATTTTTTAGCAGCAAGTTCTCCACCTATTCAGAGATTTTACTGTGTCGTTTATATCAATGTTTAACTGTAGAAACAAACGCTCTGTGTATCTGGCCTCTGGTCTAAGAGCTGTACTGCAGCCTCACTCAGTGACACAGAGAGAATTTTTTTGTACAAGTACCCTTTGGCAGTTCCTGCTGACAGAGGTAACAATAGGAAATGATGGTATTTTAATGGAGGTCAATATTTCAAAAATATCAACTATATTGTAGTGAACTTTTGCAGTTGTCCACAGAGCATCCCAAAGGCATATTTAGGGTGCATTAAACCCCAAATAAGTTGTGTTTGTTTTAAAACTCTTATGAAAGGTAGAGCATAGTAGAAGAGAAACTTGTCCATGATGTGTGGTTTCGTTTGCTGTGCACGCAGCAGTCTGTAGCTTGTATTTCCCTTTTCCGGAGCAGATTGCCTTGACTTACGCGCTTGCAAAATGTGCAAGTACAGTTGAGCATCTGTAGTCCTTAGGTTTTAATTTGTGGATGTTCCTGTTCGTGTGTGTAAGCTGGGAGCTGCAAAGTAAACCCAGAGATCCATGTGCCCAGTTGTGCAGACACATATGCAGTTTTGGTGGTCTGAGCACCCGTGGTGTCTCTTACAGGTAACAGAAAGAAGAGGGATGACTTGACGTTGTTGAAACACGGAAGGGGAGAAATGGTGAAGGCTGTTAATAGCTTTACTTTCCTTCCCCCCATGTGAATTATGTATGTTGTAATAAAAGACCAAGTGTATGTTGGGAAGAATGAGTAATTGAATGAACTGTCATATCTCCTTCCCACTCACCAGCTTGTGGGATCCAGCTCGGGACCGTTAGCGGTGATCTCAGCTGCGGGGCAGTAGATGTGAAGTTCACAGCTCATGTAGCACACTCACAGTTAAAAATGTTTGCTCCTTGCTTCAAAGGCATCGCTGTGAGCTCTCACATGAGGATTCCAGTAGACCTCATAAAAAGTCACAGTTTGTGAATTGCAAACACAAAAGGGAAAAGGCTCGGTAAATAAAACCGCACTTGAGTCCTGCAAGTAGATATTCAGCCTTTGATTTATGCAGTTGATATTTTCAGGTGTATTCCTCTCAAGTGTAACTTCCATCATAGGTCATACTAAAAGAGCTGGAGTTCTTCCACATGAGAGTTAAAATAGCTCAATCAGCAAGGAAGCAAAGTTTTGAGGTTTACAATGACAGGCTGGATGGAGTAAGTAATTTCTTCTAAAAGTAACTTTCCCTGGGTGTGATGCATTTTAAAGCGTGTTTGGTAATGAATGCTATAGTTAAATTGAGACTTGCATGGTAAGCCTGTTTTATAAACTCATTTCTATTCAGCAGACATTTTTTATCTTCCTAGGAGATGATTTTGTATGACTTTAGATTTTGAGCAAGACTGCAAAATCTCTCCTCTATTCTGTCCAAGCTTCTTATCTACATTCAGCCCAAATAATATTTTCGGAGTGTTTTTCATATTCATCAGGGTCAGGAGCCAAACCACACTACTGATCTCTTTGGACATTTTGTTCCCCAAAGTTTCACCCCCTTTCATTCTTGTGGCCTCCCTCCTTGTCCCTGCTTTCGTTGCTGTTTCCCAGGGAGGCCTCTCTCTGCCTTGGATACATTTCTTCTGAACGGGGAACTGGTTTTGCTCTTCTGCAAAAGAAAAAACATAGAGAGCTTAGAAATTCCACAGCAGTGTTAAAAATAAAGCCAAGGTCTAGAAAGCCTTCAGTGATGCAACTGATGTCATTTGGTTTTCTGAGGTTTCCTGAAAAAAAAACAGGGAAATCAGGACTTGGCATACCTCTAATAAGATGTTTTAGGAAATCTCTGCTTCCCTTTATGCTTTTTCCTTAAGGTTAAAGAGATATCCAATATTCTTGAGAAATACCAAAGAGCAAAAAGAAACTTATTTTGATGTGTGATTCAACCAAAAAAATTGCATCGTATTTTAAATTCATAATCCCTGGTAATAGAAGTTGCACTCAGTTAGAAATCATGGAATCACCATCTAATAAGGAAAATATATATAGCTTTTGTATATCTCAAATGAGCACATAGTTCTTAGGTAAGTAGAAAACATTAAACTTATGTGTACATATGTTAAAAACCAAAAAGAAATGCATCAGTTAAAACTAACAATCTTTCATAAACAGAAGTTTGATTAATTTAATACTAATGTTTCCTAATCTCCTGCTCTTCTGAGAATCACTTTTAACAGGATATTGATTCTGTTTACAAAAAAAGAACCAGTTTATTAATATAAAATTGGAATTGTGCCCAGATGGAAATATGTACTGCCTTGCAGCTATCTGTCTTGTGCTGGAGCTGAATGCTGAGGTTCACCCACCATCCACAAGCAGTATCTGACTTTACAGGAAAGGACTTTGGGGACTTTCTTCATTTTTTTTTCTTCCTGTATATCCTTGGTAGATTTTCTATTGAGATTACATAACTAGTATCTGCTGAGGGTGTTGTCCCGAGCAAGTTAAAATGTCTAGGTTTTCAGCAGGAGATCCCAAGCTCTAATCCTGACATTTCTAATGTGGAGATCAGCCTAAGCTTTATCACTGGTCTCAGTCCAGATAGAGGTATGCCTCTAGGAGGGCTTTGCAGACACCATTCGTACAATATACATTATTTATTTGCAAATATAATTGTTCAGTGACTAATTTCTCAGTCACTTTATTTTGCATTTTATTAAATTTCTAGCTCCACACTTATCTCCTGTGTGGATGAATGGTTAGTCTGTGAGATGGTTTTTTTTCAGAGGAACCTTCATGCCTCAGAAAAATACAGTCATGCAAATGTAGAGTGGTATGCTTGTATGGAACAAAAATACAGCTTCATCCCTGGTATCTGAGCTTTAAAAATATATGTATATATTTATTGTCTCTCTTTTGCCTTAACCAGTTGACCAGTTTTGGAGCTTAGCACAGAAATTTGGTTGGAAGAGGAAACTGGTAGTGGAGTAAGGTGCTTTGTTGATCCAGTCTGGTGTAGACAATTTCGGTGACCATACCTAAATATCTTTGCAGTTAGAGACTAGAACCAGTTCAGATGTCACACTGCAGGTTTTGCTGGAGCAGAGAACTGAGCCTGCATTTTGTACAGCAGGTGTGCCACCACCCTAACACACTTACTTGTTTTCTCTCTGTAAGCTGGCTTTCAAATGCAAAGGTACTGATGCATTTAGAAGTGCACGTATGCCCACAAGAAAAATAACTACTAGATTGTAACTAGCATATATTGTAAACAAGGGAGAGGAAATTGCATCTGCTGGGATGTGTCTGAGTTCAGCTCTATTGGCTGGAGTTTAATTTGGGGAGAAATTTCTCATAAATATGATTAAAGATTGTAATAGAGCATCTAATATTTGTCTGGTAAATGACTGGTCATGTACAAACACCTCTCAGTCTTCCACCCTCACAGATCATTTAACCCGGGTCATTCCTTGGGGTTTTAAAATTGCTTTGTGTATTTTTAAGAGGGGCTGTTGGGTGGAGGTGAGTGGGCAGCCCTCCTCTTGGGCTGCAATAACCTCTGGTTTAAAATCCCTAATTGATTGCTTTTCATGTTGGAAACTTGAAGACCTGAGTCTGTGAGCTAAATCCACATCGGGAATTTAGGTCTTACCCTGGCCCGCGTTTCAGTGCCTGAGTCTTGAGGTTAAGGATCCACAGCAGGTTAGGTGCTGAGGTAGCCGCACAGGTTAGATGTCTGAGCAGGGTATCTGTAACCAAGCAGGAAAACTCGATAAAATTGTGAAAAGCTCACTGGAGAACAGTAGGTAGTGTCTCTTCATTATCATAGCTTTTATTATTATTGTTATTATTTTCTTTTTTTCCCCAGAATGTGGAAGCTGTAGCTGTAGTACCCTGACCTGCTCAGTGGACAAATCTACCTCCTGCAACATCCAAAGGTACACCCCAGACAGTGAACAGCACACTTACCAGTGACGAAAGGCTTTCTCTGAACCTGCTATTAAAAAGGTTTTGCTTTGCAAAGAGCCGCTAGATGGTCAGTAGGCCAGGGAGAGAGGGATCCTATGGCTGTGGCTGAGGGATTGGGGCATTTGCCTGGGAGAGCAGGAGTGAGCTTCCGGCTCTGCTCCAGCAGTGTGGCTTTGTGCATCAGCACAGCTGGAAAACAAGCTGCTGGGAGCATTGGGCAGGCGAGTCCTGGGCAGTGTGGTGACTAACTAGAGGTCGATTTGGGGAAACGCAAGGCACAGAACTGAGCAGCAGCAGATGCAACCTAATCTTTATTTCTTGGCTGGCGCTGCTGCTCAGCGGTCTCCTGGATGACTCAGTTACCCGCTGAAATCAGCCTTCTGAATCCCAAGGAAAAAAGCCGCTTTTATGACACGGGGAGGCTCTTCCCTGGTAATTTGTTCACAAGGTAGAACATTAACCTGATGCAAATCATCCTCCTATAATATAAATGTCATCTTCCTTAATGTTCAAAGTGTGGGTTTTACACAGTGAAAACTGGGAATTCTCACAGAATCAAAATGTTCTTATTTCAGGGCATTAATTGAGTTGCAGGCTGAGAACCTCACTGCAAGCATGTGGGGTTTGCTTTTTGTACTTTGTTGGTTGTAATTCCTTTCATAGCAGTTGAAGATGACCTATTTTTGTAGTGTTTCAGGTCAGATTTGAATCTAAAAAATGTACCATTCTTCTTGGCAAATGAAAGAGACCTTCCTCCTGTTTTAAAAGGCAGCTATTTCTATGCATATAACCCGCGGTCTGCTGCTTTCATTAAAAACAAAAACAACCTGTGATGTAATGTCTTACAGATCATATGCAGGTATAACATAGGCAAAACATGAGAAAAACATGACTGTCTGGTAGCTGTGTCACTGCACACATGCTCAAAATGCTGCCTCAGCTCAGAAGAGTGTTGTTTTTTAAAAGATTGGCATAATTCTAAATTAACAGAGTTTGCCTGAACACAGAGAAAAAACGCCAGTGAAGACACAGAAGACGGGTTCTCCAAAGCAGTTGTGTGAATTTGGTACCTAATTTCCATTAATGCAAATTTTGAATAAATGGCATGAGGAAAGGCCCTGTTTCCTTCGACTTGGAAGGAGCCCCTCGATGCCATCATAATGCTTGTCTTAAAAGCATGTGAAACTGGGGCCTCAAGAAATCTGAGGGTTCTGATGGCGCAGAAATGTGCCATGTTGGTTTGCACATCATAAAATAATTTAGGCTGCAGTGGCCTGCCAAGCTTTCATTTAACACAGATTAAAAATAAAATTTCAAATTACTGTGTACGTGTATAAAATATCTGTCATCATCGCGTTGTATGAATGTTACTTAAGCTTAGAATTAAGAACAAGCAGCACCTTTTCTGGAACCAGGGCCCATGTTCACAGCAGTATATTGTTAGGTAGTCTTAAAGACACCAATGGCTCTTACTGTGGGGTACTGAGGTTCTGAGAGCAGCTCTGGGTGTCAGGTGGTTATTGCATTTATACCACAAGTAGAGAACTCATGTCAGCAGAAAGAGGAGCTGTTAGAAAATCAAAATGTCCCTGTACTTGGTGTCATGGGTTGTTATCTTCTAAAGAAAATAATGTAAATACATTACCAACAGTTTTCACTCCAGTAGATTGTATTTCGTTTCTGCTATGATTGCAGTTTTGTGGGACTGCACTTCAGCTTCATCCTTACACTTTTTTATTCCCCTGACCCTTTTATCTTCATTAACATAGTTTTCAGTTTTAAGTATTAGCAATTTCTTATGGTTGTAATTAATCCTGACTGTGCTGAGTTTTTTTCCTTACTGCACTTTTTGCTTACACACAGAAATCTACCTACCTAACCGTAGCTAGCCTTAGCAAAACATTTTGGTGCCTCCACTACAAAGTTCACTCTCGCCTTGAATGCCTTACCCTTTGCAGAGTCGTGTTGGGAACAGGTTTCTGCTGTGTCACCCACTGCCTGTTCAGCACACGGGCTTCCTGACAAGCTCTTCCTTGTTTCCTTGGGGGTTTTTCATTATGACTATGCAGAAGAGCTGCTGGCATCACTGCTACTGTGTACTAATTTGTTCTTTTGTTAAGAATATGAATCAAAATATATATATTTTTTCATTTCAGTCCCTTTACAGTGGAACTCCTTGGTGCTTGTAGCTTGTCTTTTTCAGTGTTTTAAATATCCTTTTTCTTTTAACTTGTGTAGCTCTTGTTACAGAAGGTGTGCTTTGCAACAAGAGCCCCTCCTCTGTGACCTGGAGCACGTGCACACTGGGCAGTGCACACTGGAATCCTTTTGGGTTTTAAAGGGATTTGCAAAGTGCACGAAAATTAATGCAGTCTATTGCTGAATGTTTTTGCACTTTTTTAGTAATTACATATTATTATAGTGCTATTTAAATACAACCTGACTAAAGCTTTTATTAGTACTTTACTACTTAATTAACAACTATTGCTGCAAACAGTCCCTGTACTAAGATTTATTCCCACTTAAGCATCCGTCCTGATGAAATCTGTCTCCCCATTTGAAGGAATATTTGACATTCTGTGGGATGTTTTTTCTTGGCTGTTTTTTGAAAGTGAGCCACTTATTTAGTGCCGAGTATCTGAAATTATTTAAAACACCCCCTGCTTATGCTTTCTGCATAAAAATTGCAGAGACATATAAATAAAATTCTCAACAATAATTCACATCCTTATCTGGGTGAAGAGCCTGTATGCAACGTTTCCACGTTGTAAAGTGTTCAGATTCTTCTGCTGCTAAATCAGCCATTGCATCTGTCTTGTGGTGCCACTTCTTGTGCTGTTTCCTCGGGTCTCGTACTGCCCTACCTTTCTCAGTGTGTTGCAAAGAGTATAACCTATAGGTTTTATTTCCTATACTGAGGTGTGCACACAAAGGAGTTTGGGTATAGAAGTGCAGGAACAGGCAAATCGTGTTCTGTTTGTAACTGGTAAACTTTTTAAGACTTTTTTTGGTGGAGTGCTGGGTATATGGAGCAGTGCTCTGGAGTTCTGCAGGACTGATTCTTAGGAAGTAGTGCTGGGGTGATGTTGGAAGATTTCTCAGAGCTTTCGGCATACAGGAAAGATGTGTCATGATTTCCTTCCATAAACTGCAAGCATAATACTGCAAGCTGACGATCTTTTACATTCCTCTTCCCTTATGAATTTCAGATGGAGGAATTTACCATCGTACGCAGGAAATTTGCTTTCAGAACTGGAGTTCTGCAGAACCTGATTCTGTTTTCACACTTGTGTAAGCCAAGTGGGAGCCAAGACGGGATCACTCACAGTAACTGATGTTGGTTTCCCATCAGAGCTATTCTTTGGTCATACTTCTGTATTCCCAGTCCAGTTCTGTACATATATATTTATAGTTCTATACGGTGCTGGTGGGAGGGGATGCAGTGTTGAGAGATAACCACCTTGGTGCTGTGTGCCTCGGTGGGAGGCTGCCGTCTTCAGGTGTCTTAGGTTTTTATCCACTGGCTGAGCTCACAGTCAGCTCAAATGTATCTTTGGTGCAGATGTGGCTGTCTCATCTAAAGCTTCTGCTACGGGTGCCACTGCCTGGAGGAGGGACAGGGTTGAGGGTCGGGGTAAAAATCCTTTCAGCCCCTGCAGCAGGGTTTGGCAGGGCTCCTCTCCTTACCATAGGTGATGGTTGTCTCTAAACTTTGGGCTTAGGCTTTACAAGGGCTGATAGATGGGAGAAAAATTCTGTCATAGATCTGTCTGGGGAAGCCAACTGTGAATATTTCCACCTGGCCACACATCAGATGGCCGTACAAACTAGTTTCACAGTCCAGCCTTAATCCAGGGCAGGACGAACAATAACACTACATGGGTGTTACCAGCCCTGTGTTGAATTCCTGTAGAAGATGGCTCAGGCTGTGGGTTCAGTGGGGCAACGTGTGAAGAAATTACTCATTTGTGTCGGTGTTTGTAGGACTGAGCAGCATGAGGCACGGCCCAGGTAGCTGTTCTCAGCCTTTAGCTGGAAGCCATATGCATTAATGGGGTAGCTGGAAGGATAATTACCCTTACCTAACACTGTGAAGGCAGTAAGTAGAGGCTTCCCCCCCCCCCCCCCCTTCCCCTCCCCTCCTCCATAGGTGTCCACTGTGGTTTATGCACCTGCAAAGAGTGAGTAAGAAAGTCGGTATAAAATGCTGCCATTCTGGTTTGGCCGTGTTTAACAACCTTGTAAATGAGTGTTGAGATTTTCAGGTGGAGGATTGGGTCCTCTTTCGAGTCTTTTTAAATTTTTTTAATCCTCAATCTTTTTATCCTTTTATTTTTTTTTCCTATTGTGAATAGAAAATCAAGGGTGGTCTTGCAAAGTGATGCTTCAGTGGGGAATTTCTTAAGAGGGATTAGTTTAAAAATGATTTAGGAAATCTCATGATTTCATCAAGCACTCCACCAGAATACTGTGAAGCCAAGCAGCATGCACAGATATTCCTTTGGGAATACGACAGGTCAGTTGAACTGTGTTTTTTGGAGGAAAATGGACTCCTTTTTCTGTCTGTGCGAGTATTTAGTGTTATAGATTATAAAGCCCTCGTGAAACCCTTCTGAACTCAGCCTTGGAGGGTTGTTAGTGGGAGGTTTGTCAGAAGAAGGATTGTAGGGCTGGACTGATGCATGTTCATAAACCTCTTTTTTATCGGTTTGCTGATTACTATTTTCTTAAGCACTTCTCCTGCATTAAAACTTGAGAGCCTCTGCAAGTCGGAGGAAAATTGAGATGGTTTCCTGTACTAGTGGAGAGTAAAATCCATTATTATTATTTTTTTCTTTTTATAGAGTGTTTTCATTCTGTTCGTAAGAAAAGCGTTGTCTGGAGTGAGGGTTAAATGCATTCTTGACACTTGATTCCCTGCCCTGGCTGCTGACTCACCAGCCAGTTGGCACGGGGCCACCCGCGGTTGTGGTGGGTGTTTGCGGAGCGCTCTGATCACGCATGGAGTGCTGTCGGGTCTTCTCATACCTAATTGAAATGGCTAGGAAAAGCTTTCACCCTTAAATCAGCTGTATTGCAGCCTATTCCCTTCTGGTTCACTTTTAGCCTTTCAGTAGACTGTAGCATAAGTGACTCTATTTTAGCAAATTTTACGTAGCGAGGACCTGTGTCTGTGTTCTAGCTGCTGACAGCCACGTCTGGAAGATGAATCTTACCAGTGTGTTTGGAAGTATTTCTTTCCAATAGGCATCACATTGGCACACAGGAAAATACGTCTATCTTTTATCCTGTTGCATGTAAGTACATGAAAAAGAAAAGGTCCTGTTTTTCTGGTCTGGCTAATCCAGGCACAGCGTGGTGCTGGAGACAGCAGGGATGTTATGATCATGTTGTCCATTGCTGTTTTTGGATGAGCCTGGCCACTGGCATAAGAAACTTCCAGGTTGCTTTATAGTTAGCAGCTTACATTTCTTTGGATGTCGTTCCAGGAGCAGCCCTGCACAGAGGAGTGATGCAAGGTCATTGTGGCAGGAAATCCCACAGAGGGCTGGACCACTGATATTATTAAGGCTAGTTTTAAGAAATAAAGGGAGGATTAGGGTCGAGCAATTGCTGGCTCCATACTCCACATGGCAAGCAGTGGGCATGCTGCTGCCTATCAGCAAAGCCGTGCTCATTTGACCCCTACCCCTGGAACAGCAGGGAGTCCCTTGGCAGCACGGCTGGCTGCAGGTTCGAGTGGTTGCTCATTATGAGCCTAATGGCAAAAAGTGGCCTTGGAGGGAATTGTGCGCTGGAGTCTGAGTCCCTGACAAACAGCTCACTGCAGCTGCATACAAAATAAACAAATGAGAGGCTAAGATAATGCAGATCTTGAATAATTAGGCACGGGAAGAGTTTTATGTGAAAGCCTTTATCCATTTAAAGAACCTCTTGTACAAAATGAGTACCCTAGAGCCTGGTAGGCTGCACGGGTAATCACTAACCAAAAGGCTGGCAGGGCAGCAGTATGAAAATGCTGATCTTTTTGTAGTGATAGAAATCGTAGCACTTATTACAGACGCTCCAGAAACACGTTTCTGGATGTCTGTGAATAACTTACTTCTCGATAATAGTAAGTAACTTAATCCTAACAAGTCCAGTTTGCTGCTTACTGTTGAAATCATTTTTCATTACAGAACCTCTAATGTCACATGCAGTTTTTTATCTAATGTCTTAGGAGGCAGTGGTAGTTCAATAGCCCCTTTTCCAAACATGATCCTTAATTGCAAAGAGCATTTTCATTTTTGTAGTTGTGCACCAACATATTCCTATGACCGATGAATGACGTGAGTTACATAGTCATCCAGAATTCAAACTAGTAAACGTGACTGAAAAGTTGAAGGAAGTTAAGACATAGTAGAGTACCTCTTCCTCCTAACAAGAATCAGTGATAAAATGGAAAATGTTTTACTTCATTAAAAATTTCTTAGCCAATGGTATTAAGTTTTGAAGAAAAGATGTGGAGCTTTGCCTCATGTGCCACGTTATTTTTCAAGGAAGATGACTACCAGATATTCCCAGCACTGTTGTGCTGAAGGAGTTGGCAGTAGTGTCTGTCAGCCACTGGACTTGATCTAGAAGTAACTGAAGTGGGAAGGAAGCTCTCCATTGATGTTGGTGGATTTTGACTTAGATCACTTCCTGGCATTGGAACAAATCAGTAGATCAAGGAAAAGCAATATAATTAAGCTGAGGAGTTTTTAAGTAACTTCTGCATTACCAACTTCTGTGGTATCTGGTTTGTGTATTGTGGGGAAGGCGTTGTGGGAGCTACAGGTTTCCAGTGGGGTCCCGATGCACTGTTTTTGCTAGGAATGGGACATGAGGTGGCACGGACAGTGCTGTGTCTGTCACTGCAGACACATGGCCTCTCCTTGTGGAAGGAGGGTGTTCGCTGGACACATGGAAACTCACTGGTGGACAGGTGAAAATGTAATTGCTAGGATTGCTCCTGACTCATTAAGCAGCATTACTGTTTTTGCACCAAGTTGGATAAGGATTGCATTCCGTAAATTGTTCAAAATAAATGAGGGTCACTTTCCAATACCATATAGCTGGAGATCATATATGTGTTTAGATGTTCCCGTGGAACCAGTCTGTAGCAGAAACCTAGGTCTTACACTGGTAGAAACTTTGCATAAAGTCTCCATTGCTTCTTGTGCATTTCTGGTCCTTGCTTCGTGCTCTGTGTTAAGTCATTTATTCCCTACTAAACAATAAATGTTTCCTTTTTCTGAAATGAAAATTCCTTTCGTTCTCCCATAGCACTTCTTGACAGCTCCAGGTGAAAATTACCATGTCAGGCCAAATGGACTTAATAATTAGTATCCAGCAAAGCTCTGAAGGGCTTTATTTTTACTGTACCTCTGTAATGCGCAAATTTTGTAAAACTGAGGAGAGTATAAATTAAGGCAAAGTGTTGCTAGCACAATTTAAATAGTTTGAATTCTAGCACAGTTTGTTACTCTGGTTTTCTTAATTTGAAACTCTCCATGCTATGACGGTAGGTTGTTTTTGTGGAAAAGTCAGACAGAAGAATCATAAACAGATGCATCACGTTATTAAATTGTACGATCTTCTGATCTTCTTACATGAAAAATAGGGCACCGGGGAGAGGTGAATTTCACCCTTTGACTTTCTCCTCCTCGACCAAACGTCCTTCAAGATCAGCCCCTGAGACTTGATTTGCTTTCAGTGCCCTGCCTATAGAAAGGCATTTCCCTGCTTTTCTCATGTGCTTGCACTTGCTGATTCAAAGCCTCTCCTTGTCCTTTCCATATGCAATATTGTTCCTGTCTGTTAGTCAGAACCCAAAATGAGAAATGGCGCATTGTAGTTTATATAGTGTTTTGGCCTGTTTGAGTACTTTGGAGATCTCAAAGCAAGTAGAATGGATGCCTGCCTGCACTCTTCTATGTGCAATTCATAAACTAGTCTGGTGTCTAATTAGTGTTGCAGTCCTCTTTAAATACTCTGACTTACCCTCTGTTGGTACGTGAATTTACGACCACAAGGACCAACACTTACCTTGCTAATTAAAAACTGAATTCGTAAGATTTAAGTGGATTTTTAATATTAAAGATTTTTTTTTACTTTCCACTAAAATGATCTACTTAAAAATAAAATGTTGGCATTCTATGTTAAGATCAAACCTTACCAGTACAATGTTTAGATGAGGAAGGTGTCATAACTCCTTCAGCATGTGCACATCGCTTACAGTCGAGTGTAAACTCAAATTAATTCATGACAAGAGTCATTATAATAAATAATTGGTTTTGTTGATGTGAAGCAAGACTAAATTGCCTAACCCTCTGCTCTAAATAGCTGACCACAGTTTTTACTAACAGTGTCTGTCGTGTTAGAGCTAACCAATGTAATTGTTAGACCATGGTTGTTGCCCTTTGAGTCAAGTGTATGTCATTGTTTCAGCTCTTGCTGGGTAGGCGTTTGCATAACGCTGTCTCCCTTTGGATAACGCTGTCTCCCTGTAAAAATAGCCTTCCTCTTCTGCCCCAGGACAAGTTTCTTAGCTACTCTTGCAGTCATGGGCAGTACATGATTGAAACAGCACTCAGGGATGCTTAAAGCCGAACAAAGGGGGTTCTGGCTGAATTCAGACCTCCTTGGCAGACAGCACTTCAAATGCAAATTCCCTCCTGTGGGGCCGAAACTCTGTATGCAGTAGGTGGTTCTGAGCGGATATGCTCTAGGTGATACGTACGTGTCAATAGTGGTACTCATAGTGCTGTAGAAGCTGTCCTAGGAATACATTTATAAGACGGTCCTCGGTGGTTTTCTTGGATTTGATCATGAAATTGTAAGATTGATCATGATGAATGAGTTCTGGGAGTTCTTATTGAAGCATTTATACTTTTTTTTTTTTTTTTTTGTTCCGTAAAAAAATAGTTCTAAATTTATTTTCTCTTTTAAAAAGCTCATTGTATGCTTACTTTCTTGAAAAGGCAAGAGCTTGTGAATAACTTTATCATATATAAAGCAATATCTGTAATGTTTGAGTCTGTGCCTACTATTTATCCCCTTCAATCCAATTACATAAAGCTGGAAATCACCGCAGTGAAATGAAGTTTCAATGTTTTTATTCAAAGCAGCTTCTCACAATGTATAAATACTGCATATTAACACACATGAAAAATACAACTTCTAAGGCACCCAGAAATGTGTCCATACACTAGTTACAGGACCATCAACAAATAAATTGTGTACAATTTGATCTAGACAGTCAATATTTGATATATCAGAAGATACAAGTCCCTCAGTACTGTACCAGTTTCAGAAAATATTTACAACACTGTGATATAGGGGTGCCTGTACCCTTATAATATTATAATATGTACTTGTCATTACAAATATTAGAAACTGTTGTAGTCTGTTCCATGGCGTTCTGACAAAATAACTTAAGGGCCTAATTTGCAAAGTTCTACAATTAGTTACTTGTGCAAGTTCTGAAAATAAATTTACATTGACATAATTTGTGAATTTTTGGTTCTTTGCTTCATCTCAGAGGTTTGGTAATAAGCCTTACCAATAGACATGCCATCCTAGCTGAACGTCACTCCTTTCCCAATAGGTCAGTGGATACATCTTTTCCCCTTACACTCGACGTAGATGAGAATACAGTGTTCGTAGCAGAAAGAGACTATTTGATCTTCAGTACGAATGTCCAAGTAGTTCACTGGCTAAGGAACTAATGCTTTGTTAGATTAATGCAATTCTTTGGTCCTTTGTTTTCATGGAAGGCATAATATTTTTATTCACTAAAAATTGAAATCCCGTCCGTGAGTAAGCAAGCTAGTGAATGACTTTCAGTGTAGTATTTAAAGTAGCAGTAAAGAGATTTAATATGGCTTAAAACATACGGTTAATTGGGCAGACACAGATAACACATCTAGGATAGCGAGTACCCAAATGTACTATGATTAAGATTGTCTATAAGTCTCTTATGTAAACTTCTTTAGTGTCTCCTAACGAGTGGTGGCTTTAGCCAGATTTGACTTTTATAGACCCAGCCACACAAAGCCTGAGATTAAACTACTGTGGTTGGGAGCACAAATGCACAGTTTATATATAACAAAGCCCACGCTGTCTAGTCTAACTATGTTGTTCAAATAAACAACCCGTATTATCCTTTTCACAAGAAAAACTTAAGGCCCTGTACTCTGATTTGCTAACTTTCTTACAGCAATCATTTGGGGAAGTCCTTACTACTACATAAGAATTATGTAGCTTTAAAGATTTCTTGTACCTAATGGTAAGGCTTATTCACAAATGCAATACATTTATAAATTACATTTAAAACTGTAAATGCTGGCAAAATAATTAAAAAAAAAATAACAAAACAAAACAAACCCCAAACAAAATGGTCTGTTTATCCCTAACATTAAAAGAGCATTTTATTCTAATGAAAAAACTATTGGCACAAAACCATTATATTATAGATTAAAAGAACAGTTAATAGTAGTGAAAAAGATTGCCTAAAACGCATACCCTAACCTACCACAGAAATATAAAAGTTTATATTCTGAAAATATATACTGTATTAAAGTTTGTAAGCTTATTCATTTAAACAGAAATGTACTGAAATAGTAAACTAAGCAACACTTATCTACAGCAAAAATATACATGCAGGACAACACAAAATAAATTGCTTACCTTTAATATCTACAAATGCAAAACTGTAGATTTTTAAAGATTGTACAAAACAATTTACACAAGAATAAAATAACATACTTAACAACAAATTGCATTTATAATCTTAAATACTGTGAATATTAGTAAAGGTACCCAGACTAATATGTACAGTACATTGAAATATCTGAATACCTAGTAAGGACAGGAACACAAGAGAAAATTGACTCTGATTTTTAAATACTGGAAAAGAAGCTTTTGACATTATTATTCTTTTCTTGAAGGGAAAATAGATTCCATGAAAACTAGACTGTAACTGTATAGATATGAATAATTAAAAGTGTTAACTATGGTTAACGCTTGCTTTAATGGAAAAATAATTATAGAAAATGTATTTCAACCATTCCTTTGTCATAAAAAATGCTAAGATACAGACATTTGAAAAATCAGATGAAATGATGCACTTTAAAGGTCTAACGACTTATGATTCTTCTTTGTTTGAAAATCTCACATAGAAAGCATACCTTCACATTGCTGAGCAATTTTCCCATATTTATCTACAAAAACCAAGCATAGTATTGAAATAAACTTCCTACCATCTTATTAACAATGACTAGGAGATATGGCTCTCTGGACGGGAAGAAAGGAAATAAAGGAAATTGAGGAATCATGGTATTTTCATTGCTTTTTATTTATTTTTAACTTCTGAAGCCATATGCTGGAGGCCTGATTGTGCAAACCCTTGTGCAGGTGAGTGGTTTTCCCTTGCATAACCCCTCTGCTCCGACTGGGAGTGCCGTCCTGGTGCCTCAGCGCTGCCGCAGTTCCAGGGCATTGCTGGCAGCTCGTGGAAATAAGTGAGTATTGATATAGAACGGGTGGGCTGTCTGTCACCTCAGATGGTGCTCGGGAGAGCATTGTGTCAGACACTTCAAAAGGTGTTACCTGTTTTGATAGGATTTCTTGGAAATATTTAAACAGGCTGGTTAGAAGGCAGATTTTATCTTTTAATGAAGAAGTTCCATGAGAACTCCTGCCTTCGGGGTAATGATTTCCTTAAAATTCAGTGGCACAATTAGGCCATAGAAACAGCTCTTCTAATTATTTGTGGAACAAGAAATGTTATAAAGATGTGTTGAGGCTCCTGCTTCTTGTAATCACCTGTTAGCTAACTTTTCAAAGGCTTCGTTGAAACTCGTAATGGAAAGACCAGGAGGGATGAGACCTAACAGCCTCATTTGCAGAGCAGAAACCATAAGCGACACACTGAGTGCAAGGATGGAGAGCAAGTGCAGAAATTACAGAGCAAAAAAATGTGCAAAGCTTCTGCTTCAAGAGGCTTTAATTTGGGCGTGCTAAAATGGCAGCTGAAGTCATGGAGCATGCTCGGGTTAGTTCCTTGTTAATTGCCTTGCTGGCAAGGAAGAAAGGAGAGGGATCCAGTGTTCCCAAGTCAGTCAGTGCCACTGAGAAGTCCTAGGATCACTTTCTAAAAAAGCAGGTTGGGTTTTTGTTGTTCATTGCAGACTGCTTTTATGGATAGCCGTAAGTTGCTGTAGCCAGGTGGTGGGGTGGCCAGATGCGGAGAGCCGGGAGAAGCTAAACAAAGCCTCTCCCTCCCCTTAGCTCGATACCTAGCACCGTGTATATACACTGCTGGCCCACACCCAAAGGCCTCCAGAGCAGAAATTGTCTCACACCTGAGGAGTCAGGCAACTAGACTAAGGCTCATAAGGATTGGTTTTCAGACTTCAGACCAAATAGGGATGCCTAAACCTGAAGAACAGTACGATGCCAAGGGACGGCACCGCTCACCCTGTTACTGACATCCGCCTAACAGGAATATAGTAAACGTAAATGAAGCATCTTGTTGGCAAGCCCTTCAGTGCTCCTCGAGAAGGCAGAAAGTGAAGAGAGACTTAGGGGGGACTCACTATTTCAGAATCCACTTTTTTTTTTTTTTCTCTTAACCCTGGCAAACGAATCAGTTCCATGATTTTTGTACAATTTTACACATACAGGAGCACGCCCGTGGCTGTTTCTTGCAGTGCCCACAGCATGCTGTGTGTTTTCCATATACTCTTTATTTTTCTACATACTTTGCTGCTAAAAATGTGTTTGCATTCTCATGTGATACCATTAATTCAGTCAAGGGAAGTGTGAAAATGAGATCCGTGATCAATAAACAGCTGAATATGAACACAAAATAAATAAGTTAAATAAATTCAACAAAGAAAAAAAATCCTAGTAGTTTTTGTAAACCTAACTTTACATATTATACATATAAATTACCAGATTTTTCCATTACACTGTTAGAACTTAGAAAAAAATATAATTAAAACATTTCAAAAGTATGGTGTTTGGGTCTACAAAATGTTACGCTGACCTGGTTCCTAGATTGAGCCCTCTGTGTCAGCCCAGATGTGTCGCGACAGCAAGAATAAGTTAAGAAGGACAGACAAAATACCTCCTCGCCGATGGTGTGCCTTATTGGGCCTCGGGGGTGCTTCTCAGCACATGGAATGTATACTTCTGTCGGGATGAGCGTTTGAAAGATGCAGCCCTCTGTAGAGATTATGTGCACTGAACAAGCCTGCCTACGTCTCGGTTACACGAAATCAAACCAGCTACAAGCAGCTGTGTAGCTCACAAGGAAATCGACACAACCATATGCAGTAGGGTACACTGTCACAAATTCCTCAATGATGCATTGCCTCTGCTTTTCAAACACGTTTGACTCTGGTCACAACTGGAGCGTTTTCTGTTGAAGTTAGGCCAAGACATCAGACTTCGTAAATTTTGTCTTGCAAGTAGCTGAATAACGAATCCAGTCCTTTGGAAGAACTCCACAGCTGTTTTAACATCTGACACTCTTTCTCGTTCACATCTTCAAGGCCGGATTTCAGGAAGCTCCGCATGAGACACTTGGACTCTTCCAATACCTAAAGCCAAAACATCGCTCAGTATTTAATTCTAAATCTGATAAACTTATTATGGATAATGGTGTGAACAGCATTTTATACTACAGACACTATTTTCCGATCTAAATAACTCCACTGAGCACAGAAATCAGAACTGATTTACAGCCATAACCCCACTGGCTGATCGAGGTTTATGCATTAGTGCCAACATTTTTAAGGAATGAGGGGTTCCGAAGGACCTGGGTTTATTGAAGGTCTGCTAGGCAGTATTACTAGGAGGAGAACTCCCTCCTGTTGAAAATGTGATCCCTTGAAATGAAAATGTTTTCTGTAATCTAATTAGTAAAGTCTTTAAGGCTATGGAGGATGGAAAGACAAATGTGGATGTCCATCTTTAGCAGTTCTCCATGCATCATTTCTGTACCAGAACAGAAACAAAGAGGAATGGGCTTTTACTGCAAATACCTTTATTTTCTTAAATACTTGTAACAGTGAAATATTTAATAACAGAAGGGCGTTAATTGAAAGAAACACCACCTGACAGTGTTCTGGAGGTAGATTTGCTTAGCCTACTGCAATCAGTAATAAGAAATCACTGGAGTTTTTCCATCAGAAAGCCCAATCTCAGGTCCTTCATAGTTGCTGCAGGTTCCTGAAGGCATGAACAGCTCTTGTTTCTCAAAGAACCATTTTTGGACCCAATGAGATTGCCTCCTGTAAGTTTCTTTTCTAATATATAACGCAAATATGTATCTCTCAAGGAACCCAACTAGCCAAACAGAACTGTAATAATTCATACACTGCTGAATTTTGGGGCCATTTAATTTTTTGGGGGGCCATTTGGATTTTTTGGATTTAATGTAAACTAATACAACTCTAATGGCAAAGATGTATATTTGCTCCTCAGCCATGTCAACACCTACATGTTAAGCCCAGTTCCTATCTCTTTTAGGTTGCAACACTGCTATTCCAAATTAATGTTTCTGTAACTCGAGTACATGGCACTGACTGTAAGTAGCCGGGCCGGCGCATTTATTTTCTCTGTTTGTGAACAAGTATCCACGGTGAATTTGCATGAGCTCCTCACGTGTACTATTTTTGTGACTTCAGCCTGGTTTGAAGATCTCAGGGAGTAAACCTGGTCTTGGAGAGTTTTAACTCTTGTCCTAGTCCACAAGTTAGCACTGCTCTTTCCAACAGGTCTCAGGAGATTTCCTTGGCAGCCAATTGCCATGAAGGAAAGACAAATTCTCAGTAAGGCCCAGAGGTTTTCCCAACTCATAATGCATGTTCTATCAGCGTGATCAAATAAGCTTATGCTACGTTTCCAGAGTTTCATTCTGAATGTCTTCGGTGAGATCTAATCTACGCTTCATTTAATTAAAAATCTCCCGTGTCTCTACCTTCTCTTTTACAACAGATCTTTTAAATGAAACTAAGGGATGCCAAGAGAGTTTCAGGCATAGGAAGTATAAAAAGAAATGGTAGCAATTTGCACTTCAGTTAGTGCAGCTTTACTGCAGCCTGTATCTTGTTCTTCACTGCATTTTTTAAGGCAAGGATGTGCCTGGAATGGGAGTGTAGCTGCCTGAAGGGAGAACCTTAGAAAGTAAAAATAGGAAAGGATTTTCTTTCAACTTCTATATACACAACAGGGCAGTCATAATACTGCGGCCAGAGCGCATGCAAATCCCCTGTGTCTGAATCCCCGTCAGGGTGGATGTTAGCAGGCACTGTCCCTCCCTTCAGTGCTCGTGTAGGACGTTGTGCGGAGTCAGGAACTATGCAGGTGCAGAAAAGAAGGCAGTCAGCTGAAACATAGCGGGCCAGGACAGTGTGAAAGGCAAATAGGTTTTCTTCCTGGCCCTGCAGAGATTTGCCAGTATAGGTGCATTGTTTCAGACTCTCTTCATGAAAGAAACCTGTGCTGAAATTCCCTTTGAAATCTATGGCAGGGCAGCTTCACGCATTGAATAAATGTGGAGACAGGGAAGTGAAAGCCCTCCCTGCCCCTGAAAAATACGAAACTCCACAAGATTGCTAATCCCAGTCCAGATTTTCTGTTGCTAGCCCTCTTCCACGGTTATGGCTGAGGGCCTGCTTTCTGACGTGATGAGCCTCGGGAGCACACCTTACCCCTGCAAAGCGTAACTTAGTCACAAAGCAGTTGGAGTCCTTACCACTGCACTGCAGGACGCCATTTCCTTCACCCGCAGCATCACTTCTTGGCTAAACGTTGTTGGCCAGAATACTTGGGACACTAGGCCTCTGCTGCAGGCTTCCTGCGCTGTCAGCTTTCTCCCACAGAACAACATTTCGTTTGCCTGTGAAACCAGAAGATTACTTGAGATCCTGGGTCATAATTCCTTTTCCCTTAATTTTCCATGATTCCTTTTTTCTTTAAAATTTTCTTCCACACCTGCCTGCTATTTTGTAAGATTCAATTTACAAGCGGTTTGCGGTATCTTTCCATACTGCAAAATACTTCAAAAGGAGTTTTTGGTAGCTATTTAAGGGCTGTGCAGGTGGCCAGAGCACAGCATGGGTTTCACGTAAGTGAAATGTGCTGGCATGCAGGATGAATCCGTATTGCTGGTTTTACGAGAGTAACTGCCGGTGATACAGCATTACTGTGCCGAGTCATGGAACAGAGCATGAAATACTTTGCGGGGCAAATTCTGCTTTGTTATTTAGGTAAAAACTAAGCAGCCTTCCTGGAATTACTAGGGATCTACTTTAGAGAAGCAGATAACAGAATCTAGCTCTGTTACTGTGCAGCGCTAACGCAACACAAAGCATTCTGCAGCATCATTCAGCTAATGCATTTCTTCCCTTTTCTACCATAATCTTGACAATTTTTGCTTTTTCAAACTGTGTTCAGCCTTTCTCACATACAGCATGTGCAATTTATCAAATTCAGAGATCATTTTGTGAAAAAATTGGTAGGCATTAGATGAACATAGATTTGCATCCATGACAATTCAGAGAAACAGTTGTTTTCTGTTTTAATTTTTAAAGAGAGAAAGAACAGCATGAATTTAACAAAGGTTCTTCAGCAGTTTTAGGTGGAAAACCTTACCAGTGCAACACCCAGAATTTGTGGGAATGTGTAAGATGAGCAGCCAGCTGGAGTGAGTCGGATTGTTGCATATGGTGTCTGAAACCATGCCTTCTCACTTGCCCAAACGATATCACATAGTGGCAAAATAGAAGCTCCTAACCCAAGAGCAGGGCCGTTGATAGCAACCACAATTGGCTTCTTAAACTGAATAAAAGCTTTTACAAAATCCCTAAAATAAAAAAAATAAAAGAAAGATCTTGAATACAAAAGTAACACTTAGATGAATTCCCAAGCTTATAAGTATTTAATCTGAAAACAAACCAGAACCACAGATGAACACAATAAATGCCATGGCCCATTTTTATGAGGTCAGAATTGCAAGGTATTTTCTACTTTGCACACACAAAATGACTCTCATACTTAGCTATTTAATCACTCAGGGTACCTGGCATATTAAATACTTTTGCATATGTTGGGTATGAACTGGCTAATTGGGATGCACTGACTGCTGTGCTTTGGCAGAATGGTGTGGTTAGGGTCAGTGTTAGTTTTGGAGCAGTAATGCATGAGTTTGTACATAGTGCTTCTCCATTTGTTCCAGAATGGCTCGTATGGACTCTGATGGTCTGGTTTGGCCAACTTGATGAACATGTAGCGTGAAGGACAGGAAGCTCGTAGCTGTATAGTTGAGTATTTATGTTTTCAAAAAGTTCTTTTAAAGATCTTATCTCAAAGGTTACTGCAAGTCCCATCAGTGGACTGGGAGATAGTGAATGCTTGTGGCACACCCGCTGAAAGAACAAGACCCCCAGAGGGGATTCAGAGAGAAACAGAAATGTTCGAGCAGGAAAATAATTTCACGAGAGATCTGTTGGGTCTTCATTGCAATTGACTTAGGCAGAGGCATAATGAAGTAGATACCCTTGCCCACCTACAACTTTTCAGTTGAGTTTCGGTTCAATGGGAAATAACGAGGAAGTAAATGTGATCCGATTCATCTGCATGAACGAATTGGAACATATTAAATTCCGTGTACTGAGGAGATACTTTAAATAAGTCACCTACCAGGAACTGTGGAAAGACATCTGTTGAGTGGAACAGCCTATACACCAATTAGGAAAAAAAAAGTGTAACTGAGGGCAAATTCTGGGCTCCAGCAGCTCAGTGCACAGCAGGTATATGAAGGCAAACAAGATGCTCAGTTATTTTAGAAAAGAGACATATATAAATCAAGCTCAGAACAAAAGAGGTTATTCTGTTCCATCCTCGGGTATTTATTAGATCCACAGTGCATCATTGCCAACTGATTTGAGGAAATAACATGATTTTTGTCAAAGGTGCCCTTCAAAGAGCTGCAGATCTCTCCCTGAGGTCACGAAGACCGAGACTTGTGCTTCTGGGAACAGGAGGTGTGCCTTGCAAGTCAGAGTGCAGATCTGGCAAAAAAGATAAGTATTTTATTGGGCTGAAGTGCAAGGACTTTGGCTATATTTTAAATGGAAACAAAGAGTCTGATGACTCTTAAGCATTAAATGTTCAATGACTGAGTTCTGTTTTTCGGGCCATCTAGAAAGGACTTGATTTTTGACTGAAAAAATAGTTGTGGGAATAAAAGAGATCAGAGAAAAGACAAAGCAGGCGAAATATGGAACACCGTATCGATGTGTTCAAAGCAATTTCTTTCTAGAGGGCGGCAGGGTTATGAAGAGTTGTGGTTCACTTTTGTTTGCAGTCTCCTTATTTCTTGTTTATGGGCTTGAGTAGTGACTGCAGATCACTGCACCTGATTAATTCCAGAGTTTTGAGAACCATAGTAATGTCATCAACTCTGCTAGTAGGACTATGCATGGGAAAGAGGGGTGTAACAAATGATAGGCAAAAAGAACAAGTAATGGCTAAGTGATGGCAGCAGATCTGAGGACCACGTGGAGGCTGAAGAAGACTTGTGGAGAAAAGCAGAAAGTAAGTGGGACCTGGAAGTGACTGTGGAAGAGAGATTAGTGGTGTGCAGAGGAAATGGGGAGATGATGGGCAGGAGGAACAAAGCTGAACACATTAATGAAGGGGAAGGCATGAACGAAATGTGAAATCTTCATATGAGTGAGCAAGGAAGGAAGGCCTAGAGGTGCGGAGAAAGTGGAGCAGAACATTGGGAAGAAACCGAGCCTCCATCACGAGGGGAGGATGGGGAACAGAGTATGGCACAACGGATGGCTATGGAACATACCACCTATATGATGGAGTGGAGAGCTACAATACTGGGAGCTTACAAGGGGAACAAATGCCTGTATTTGGTCTGCAGAAGCTGCACTCCATTTTCCAGGGATGGACATCCAGGGATGTCCTAAGCACTTCCCTGCTTAGGACATCACTTGTTTCAGCAAGTTCTCTGTCCTCAGAACCTGGCACGTTCCCATGTCTCCAAACCATACGTTCACATGTAGCTGCTGGGATAGAAGATCCTTGTTTCAGTTCAAGGACGTCTTTGAAAAGGACTGAAGGTGGTAATTGTTGCTTGACAGCAGAACCTGAAGCTTGAAGATAGGAAAGTGTCATGTACAGAAGGCTTTGTTTTTGCTAGAGGAGGTCCAGAAAGCTGACCATCAGACACACTTGGGGATGCCTCTGTGTTGTTGCAGTGCTGCAGTCAGGACTCATAAACACGTCCAAGGCTGTAAAGAAGCTGAGCAAGTAAAGTCCTTCATACTTTCTTCTGACCATACCCAGAATTTTACGTATCGGGTCCTGTCCTGGTGCCTGCCTGGGGGTGCGACAAGGCAGGCTGGTGCTCGGAATGCTTCCCATGAGTCTCCTGAGTGCAGGACTCTGCAGGCCATGAATGTGTAGCTGCTGTGCAGTCATCTGTCTGCCTTTTCCCTGCTGCAGGAGTGCAATGCCAGGCACTTGTCTGGATGGTGGCAGCTCAGGCTGGAGAGAAGCGGCAGCACCGCACATCTGGGAGCCGCAAGCCCCTAAGGCAGTGGATGAGGCCGGGGGGCAAAGGAATAACATCGTTCGTGTGAGATGAGATTTGGTGGGTATTTAAACTTTGGTTTTGACTTGTGATATAGGATCCATAGTTTAGAAAGAGAAAACACATGGTAATGAAGACTTTAATTTCACATTTGTAGAAGGATGCTACTCTAACTTGATGTAGAGCACTGAAGGCAGAGATGTGTTAATGTGTTTGAGGACATCCTAGCCACTGAAAAAGGGAAGCCTACATTTTTACTACTCTTATTATGGTCTGTTTTCCATGAGTTGAGTCCTTTGTTCACAGAAAGCACAGACAGTGCTAAATGGAAAACGTAGTGTATTGTTTCCAGAAGTACAATAAAAATCTATTTCCAGTGGGCCTGAAGCCGACATTCTTGAAGAGGAGAAGTACATTGTATGAGCACTTCAGGAGCATTTGGTGAGCCCAAGGACAGGAAAACAGTCTTGCAGTCTGACTTACAGTCATTTAAATGTTGAATTGCTGGGTATACATATGTGTTAAATGTGTGTAGGTAACTGTGTACATATATAACAGTACCTCTCTACACAATATTTACACAAATAGTATTAAATGTATATGTTTTCATGGAGTGCGAGTGTGCCTGTGTTTTCAAACAAGAATACTGATTTTCTTCCCTCCCATGTTTTTTTTTTTTGTTTGTTTTGGTTCTGCATTTTTAAAAATGCCTCATGTTTAAGAAATAGGGTTTATCCTTCAAAGGGATTTTTTTTTAATATCACTAAGAGATATTCAAGCATAGCTAACATGTTAAAAACAGGTCATGATTTATTATGTTTAAGAAGTATATTTTAATTCTTTCAAAATATTTTGAGAACTTCAAAAGTATTCAAGTGAGAATCAAAACTGATCTTCATTAGTTGTAACCAAGATAATCGGCAGTTAACGTATCGTGTAACAACTGCACCTACTCTCATATTTTATAAATACATCCAAAATACATGTCCGTTGTAAGACAAATTCTTTAGTATTCCTTCATAGATTTGTTAGAATTTGCTGCTTATAATTTTAAAGCTCTCAGAATAATCGTCTTTGTAGGAAGTAAAAAATTAAGAGACCAAACTCTCTGCTGGTACAGACAGGTGAAATACCACTGACTTCAGTGGGGTGATGTTGATTTGGACTGGAAGATCTGCCAAATATGAATAACATATACCTTGTGGATAATGGAAAGATTTGGTGATGTATTGTGCAGACTGATTTGTAGACTGCATGTCATAAATTCTGGATTTCTATTAAGGTAACGTGATATATATATATATAAGGAAAGTCACATTTTAGTTATGAAAATAAAACTACATTTGCATATATATGAAGTAATTTAAATTTAAGAAAGAGTGGAGACCCTTCTAATAAGGTTCTGAAATACAGTGGAAAACTACTGTTTCAACAGAATATGACTAAACCATGGATTCCCATTTGTACTGAAATTCATTAAAATGATGAACATTAAAACAAGTAAAATATCTGCCTTTCAGGAACCACTTTAGAAAATGAAGCAATAGCGAATTTGGAAAAACAACAACAAAGTTGTATTTGAATTTGGAGGATTCATTTGAAGTATTAAATACAGAGAAGTGGAATAAAATAAATCCCTGTGGATAATTAGCATGGGAATAAATGTGCTTTCTTTTGTAATAAGGAAAGGTCCAAGGTTCTTACTAAACAAATTTGTAGGACTATAATTAGAAGGCAATCAACACTTATATATACAACATTTTTGGACCTGATAAATATCTTTATAATCACACACTGCATTTCATAATTTAGAGATCATAGGTAAGCTTGGGTCACCTTATAGCTTCTGCAATCCTAGTGCTTTCCTTTCTTCTGTCATTGGATAACCTGCCAATTAAATATGAGTAATCTAGGCCACTACAGAATACACTTCCCACTGCGCTGAGAAGTAAGAGTTTACTGTCATCAGCTGATGCATTGCACAATGCTCTCCGAACTTCCTTCATGATCTGTGGATAAAGAAAAGTAAACAATTCGACATGCATGCCGTTGCAATATCATTTCCCTACTTTTACAAACCTTATTGATTTTGAGAGACTTAAATTTTGGGCACTATTAATACTTACATCAATGATATATATTTTTATAATTTTAATAGAATGATAACACTGAGAGTTTGCAAAATATTTTGTCTTTGGAAGTGCTTTATAGATGCTTACTAATTCAAAAAATTTTTAGAGCTTGGCTGTTCTTTGCTTGTTCTATGGGAAATTCTAGCTAGCTTATTCTATTTGCTTACAATTTAATAATTTCAAATATCACTTTTTTGTTCTCAAAATTCAGTGTACATCACTGTAACACAACAATAACCTTTAAACCTCAACAGGTTGTAAATAAAATCTGTAAACCCCATTTTTCAGTTCTTCAACTGCTTGGTTTGTATGGCTTGAACCAGAGCAAGGTAGCACAAGAGGACATCGTATACATCATCATGACAAATATATTATTCATTTTTCTGCGGTCAGTGATATTGTTACAGCCTACAAAAGTTAGAACAAAAATGCCACTGGAGAGAGAGACATTTTTACAGTCTGATTTAGGACTGGATCAAGCTATTAATCGCACCATAAATCATACTAATCAAAATCTGTATGGGATTGAGCTGCTGCTATTGTAAGAAAATAGCCTTTCATCTGAGTACAATTGTTTTCCTAATGATTTTTAAAAGGAAATGTTATTTCATGAACTTCTGATGAGTAACTTGTCACAGTTCAGCACAGTCTGTAAGCTGTAATCGATTTAAGCAATTTGAGCTTCCCCTCTTCTCGTCAGAGCTTTGCTCTTGCTTAAGTAGGGCCCTGATTTCACCTAGCGTGCCACTGCCTAGGCTTGAACATCCTCGTGTGTCCAAGCACCTCCTATGCACAGGGCCCTGCTCAGCCATTTTTTTCTCATTTGCTCTCAGGGTAAATTTAAGTAAAAGATAGCACAAGGTGGTTGGGGTATCAAATTTGGTTTCCCCGAGAGAAAACCAAGATATTTAGCTTGTGATTATTTCTGTTCACTACCTTCTTTTTCCCCCAAAAAAATCTTTAGCTCTCCAAAGTGCTTTATTTAAGTAACACAGAAGTTTTATTCTTACTCTTCTAAATAGGTAGGCTTCTATTAGAAATGTTGTGGCTTCTGAGAACAAGTTTGAACTTGTGTGTTCATGCCACGGAGTGCAGTGCTACCCGTCTGCTTTCCATACGTTTGCATAAAAACACCCCGTTGTTACTGGCTGCTGAGGCTGGGACGTGAGAAAGCAGGTGGTGAACTTTGAGGTGCGTTACTTTTATACACCTGTGTTACTTTTACACGTGCACTTCCAAGGTGCTTCACTACCGAGTACGTGGCAGTGGGTGGAAGTGAAGCAATTAAAAGCAGCAGAATGTGGATGTGCATTAGAAATTCTTGTGCAGGTATAAAAATGTCATTAGGAATATTACAAGTACTGGTTCTTCTAAGAAGCTCAGAGGCTGTCTTAGCTTCAGCTGGTAAAAATATAGGCAAAACTGCATGTTTTATAAAGGGGAAACATAAGGAAAAAAAATGCACAAATCTCTGTCCAAAGTTGAAAAAGATACCTTAGAAGGTGGTAGATGTTAGAAGTAAAAAAGCACATATTTTGATTTTCTTAGTTCCATGTGATTGCAAGATTGCCTGTCCCCAAAATCTGTTCTTTCTTAGGGAAGAGGTATAAATAATCTCACAGAATAAGAGTCAAACATCTTTATGTACGCTGAGGAGCTCTGCCACGAAGTAGTACTCTGCTCAGTGAGTTCCCCTTCTGTTCTCCTTCCTGCAGTGACATTTGCTTATGTGCCATCTCTTTGATGTTACGGCTGCTATCCTTCAAACACATCCCTACCACTACAACCCTGTCTCCTTTTTATCTTACCCCTTGGAGATTTGGATTGCTAAAGCCATCTTGAAGTTGGTACACCAAAATTTGGAGCAGAGATTATACCACGTTTAGGAAGAACCAATATTCTCCTGTCACTGTTTTTTCAGCGTTTTGGAGAGAGGGATATGAAAGGTCCATTTGTAGGAATTGATTTCTGGCGTATGGTTGAAAATGGGGAGGCTTTGACAATATTTTGGAGAGTATTTTTGAGCAGGAGTGGAAATTTATTTCCACGGCTTCCCTAGTTTCTAGCAAGAGAAAACAGCATGACAAAACAGAAAAACATAATGTAGCACTGTTTTTGATCTCCAAAAGAGTTTTTTATTATTATTATTATTTTTATTTTTGGAAATATCTGTAAGTTTGATGTTAATGCTATTATTAAAAGGTGCTCAGAAGCTCGCTGGAATATACTGAATCCAGTGAAGTCAGCTGTCACTCCCTTGTTCTGTGACATGACTCCTTGGCTGTGCCATCCCAAATCCACCTGGTTACCTTGTCGCCTTGTCCCTCAGCCTATCTACATCCAGCCTGCTGTGCCCTGTTGCTTCGGAATGCCTTGGCACCATGGCTTTCCGCACTGATTATTCAGGTATGATTATTTCCCTGTGGATGTTTATATGATTACAGCAAAGCTACTAACAATAAAGTATGATAAAAGAGATGGTTTGGGTTTAGGGTTAGAGAGCTGTGTATTAAACTGCACTACTCTAAATATAATTTTGCTTCGGAACCTGCTCTCTGTGTTTAAGTATGAATTTCTATTTAACGCAGCAGGGAATTCAGTTTACATATATAGAGATACTACGTGTTTCAGTTCCATTTCTTTATCAGATTCTAAACTCTTTTTCTCTCTTCCATGCTACTTAAACCTTCCTTCATTTTGGTATAACTGTGGCATTTGTCCAATTATTGTTTTTTTTTTTTTGTTTCTGTAATGGACCAATACTATTATTTGCAGGGCTCCACAGCAGTAATCTCCCGTTCCATGCTTTTTTTTTTTTTTTAAATTAGTTTTTTTAATGTCCTTCTAGGCAATTATCACTTGTGGGGGCAGTATTTTTATTTGCGTTTATTTGACTAACATTTCTGAAGAAGCTTTTACAAAACAGTTTGGCCCAGTCCTTCAGCTTATGAATATGTATCAACTTGTAAATTCAGGCCAACCCTAACACTTCACTTACTCATTTAGTGAAAGCCAAATATATAATAAAATTATCACTTTCTCAAAAGTTGCTTATTTGTTTAATCCCATCAAGAAATCAAGTTGGTTAGTCCTTTAATAGGACACCTTGTATTGCAAAACAAAAATAAAATGTTTAAAGGTTTCATTAAACTTCTAAAAGCTTATTTTAATGCCTTTCACGGGACAGAGGAAGTTTTAAAAGGTATTTGGTGCCCTTTGCTTTCAATATTGCTTACATTCTGGGGAAATCAGGAAGCTGGGAATTTATCGCCTTAATACAAAGTGTCTTCAACAGAAGTCTCTTGTTGATATAAATAGAAATACTAGATTAAAAAGTTAACTTCTCTGAATCTCTGAGGATTCGTTAGTGATATCCTTACAGGTAAATGTTCTGTAAATATTACAGTAAAACCAAATTCTGAAGCCATTCGGTTGTTCTTGGAGCCTCTTCCTCAGTTGTGCCTTTTTACAGAAATACACTTTTTGTTACTCGCTGGCTCTTCATGCAAACAGATTCTGAGTCCTTTCTGTTTGACAAACTGAGGAGTTACGAACCTGTAAGGCTGGCTTCAGGCATAACTGTGGCCAAAGAAATTGTATGAATCTTTGAATGAGAGCAAATCTTTGAATCTTTGTATGAGAGCAAAAATACAGAAAACTGTAAAATTGTATCTGCCCCTCACCTCTTTCTTTTTTTTTTTTGTCAGAAAAAGTTGTAAGGAAAAGTGAAGGCAAGGCAGTGCTCCAAAATGCACCTGGTAGAACTTTAAACCATTTGGTTCTCATGGCTAGAAACTTGAAACCTGGCTCTTTTGTAGGTGAACTGTAGTTGAGGTAGTTATATCCATCTTCAGTGCACACGTTAGCTGTTTGGGGTACGTTTTATATTTAATTCAGTGGAATATTAATTCCTATCTGTATTAATAATATGCAGTAAAAGCAGTGGAAGGATCCATTTAATTGAAACAGAACTTGGATCCTTGCAAAGTGCTGAGATAAAACAGCAGCAGCATCAAAATTGGAGAATAAACTTCAGAAGCAGCAAAAGGCCTGTGAGAGACAATGCCCTAATGGAAGCGGTAATGATGAAATCTTTTTGCATTTCTGCTTTAGAAATTAATTTTAAAAGTGGCAAGCCCAAGCCACTGCAAAAACAAAACAAAGCAAAACAAAACAATCAAAAAACCAAGCTATGCCATTTCATGACACTGGCTTGAAAGTTTTATAAGGTCTTGTAAAATGCAAGAAAAGATTTCTATAGTCTCTACATTTTGTAGAAAAATCTCAATTACTGTAGTGGCACTGAGCCAACTTCGGTCGGTGCAAATGCTGCTGGAAGAGCCCCGACACATTTTGTGCCAAACCACAGGTGTGATGTGGTTACCGAAATGTAGGATGAAGATTCAGGTAGACTTTTCTAAGCCTTTTATTTTTTATTTATTTTTTCCTTGTAGAAGTAAGTTTCATGGCCACAAGTGCAGTATCATGTCAGTGATAAGTTGGTAAAGTTTTGTTTTGAGTTAGCTCTGACAGGCAGAACACTGTGCCGTAATTCTAAAGTTCATACTTATTTTAATTAAAGTGAAATTAAAGCAGAAATAATAGAGGCCAGCGGATGAACAAAACGATTGGATTCCATCTGAAGATTAAGGTAAAACCCAAAGGGAAGCAGGGGAGCAGGGGTGTTTACAGGTGAGAGTGATTTTTTATGAGATTAATTTTATAATGATTGTGGGTAACGCACCCCTTTTCCTTTTTTTTTTTAAATTTATTTTTTCCTAACGTGGATGGCTGAGGATAACCAGACCGCTATTTTGACCACGCTGAGTAAACCTGCTCTCTGCAAGTTAATCATTTTCTATTTGGCAAACATAATTTACTGAATGTTTAATCGAGCTTGAAGTTAGCGTTTCTTTTGGCAAAACGAAACACGCTCTCTTACATCTTGTAGGAGTTTGGGGTTTGTGCCTTTCTATTCAGTGGTGCTGTAAGGGGCCAAAACTAAAATCGTTGGACCTTCCTTGAACTACTCCGTCAGTTTTTCTTAGCTATGGCCATGGGTGACAAACTGTAGGGACAGCACGTTCAATATGCTCCTCCTTCCAGTTTCTTGAATTTTTGCTGAATTTACCACCATGGGAGGTGCTGGATTTTGTGGTGTGAGTGCCCAAGGGCTGCAGCCTGGAGCGAGGCCAAAGAAGTAGCTGCATGGTTGCCAGCAAGCGGCCTTCAGAGGCTAACAGCTTTCAATTGCTCTCAGCCTGGATGAGTTTTAAACAGACAAGTGCAGAGAGCTCATTACCTTGATTAATTCCTGGCTATCCAGATTCTGGTCAGTAAAGTAGTTCTTTGAAATGTATTTCCTAGTTGTCAAATGAGCTCCCATAAAGGCTCTAGAAATAGTCAATGCTGGTGATGCAAGGAGAGGACTATTACGTGCTCATCATTTATTCTTAGGCAGAGGTGGGCTCCTGGCATATTGAAAGTTTTCAAAGAAGGAAACAAATTGGTTTGGCAGACCTGAAGAGCTTGAATTAATTCACTGGGCAGTGCATTTGAACGCTGCTGATGTGGAACAGCACAGCCAGAAGTGTAAATATACGTCTGTTCAGCCTGAACATGCTAAGTCCTTGATTTCCTACCATTTTTTCAGGCCCTTGAGCTCTTCATTTAATTTACCTGCAGTGGCAATTAGTGGCAATTAATACATGGGTGGAATGATGGATTTGATGCAATCATCTAGCGTGTTTTTAGGGACTAGTATTAAAAGCAGGTGTTTGGTGTTCTGGGTTAACTACTGAGATAGTCCTTTTAAATATTAAATATTTAGGAGCGATAAAGGTATGTACCGACAGTTTTAACTATTTAGTATAATTCTAGGTATTAATGTCCATGTGTATGTGTGCATTTGGGAAGGTGGAGTCAAATTTAGGGCCCACAGCTTCTCCGCCCTTCCTGTGACCATGTTTGTACTCGAGTAGTACAAGCTACAAATCTGATCCTAAGCGTATAGTATTTTGAAACAAGGGAATTCATTAGTATTGTGTATATATTGAACATCTTTATGCAATTCAGCTGAGACTAGAACCCTTAATTGGCAAAGATTTCATAACTAAAGATTCATAAAGTGATTCAGAAAACAAGCAATTAGGGATCGAGGTACAGTTTTACAGTTACTGTTTCAGGATGTAGCCTCAAATACCTCCATATGCAACAACTGGAGCACTGTTTAAATTAATATAACGAAGGAGACCAGATTTCTACTAAGGACGGTAAATATCAATTACTTCAGCATGTGAACAACTGCTTCATACAGCTCCATGCTGGAAGTGCAGACTCTGTCATTCCTTTCCTTCCTTCCAGTTTTCAGTTTCAGACATGCCAATTCAGAATTAATTTCCATTGCATTCTTTTTGATAGAAATCCCAACCATGGAAAAATTAAATATATCTGAACTCCATAATTTCTTTTTTTAAGATAATCAATTAGCATAAAAATACAAAAAAAATACAGTTCAAGTGCAGTGTTTCCAAGATAACCCACACATCAGCATGGTTTCTTTGGCTTTTAGGGCTACATGCTTACCTCTGGGGTCAGTGCATTGTTATCTGAAGTCTGACTCGAGAGCAAAATATGTGTGAAACCATCTTCTTTCCGGACTACAATGTCCCTGAACCGGCAGTTACTTTCATTTTGACGCACGCTGTATCTCAGTCTCTTATCGAAGACATAATCTTTTTCCCCATCTAGTTTCCTTTTCACAGTGCTGTGTAGATTCAAGCTGCCATTGGCCAGAGAAGAACCTTTCAGATGGAAATAATCAGAGCATAATTATGTCTATACTTTCAAAGAAATGGAGTCATACTTTTTATTAGCTTAAACATAATGCAATATTTACAATAGCCTCTACACGATAAGTTTGGTAAATCAGAAATCTGCCTGTCTAGTCGAATGTGGCCTCAAGCCATTCCTATTATTCTTTAAAGCCTGTATATTCCAACATGCAGTTCCTTTTTGTTCTCTGATCAGACAGCCACTGGGTCGAATGACTTGTAGCATGTGGGACTGGTACTCTTAATGGGATTCAGCTCTGCTTTGAAGATGAAAGCAGTTTTATCATGGTCTGTCCTATCACTTTGGGGTGATCCCTGAATTCATTTGGAGATTTGAACTCAGCTTTGGAGAAACTTGACAAGACAGGTTTCATCCAAATCCCATCTTTCAAAGTTACATTTTCTTCCTTTTATGACGACCAAAAAGCGATTATGAGATGCGAATTTTAACACAGGTTGTCTCTCGTTGCACATCTCTATGTGATGGCAAGTTAGGGAGTTCTTACTTAGGGGAGCTGACAGATACCACGACTGGATTTCCCTTCCCTCTACCCATATGGTTAGCATTAGAAGTAGCAGTTAGCCATCACTGCTCTGATCCCAAGCTTCTCCTCATTACATTTTGCAGTCACAATAATGAGCTGACTTCTGACTAACAGATACGATGTTGATATTGGACCTCGTACATTGAAAGGATTAATGCCGATGCCGTTTTGGAGGGTATCCAGCATTAGGAAAAAAAATCAGAACTATGAAAATAAAGATAAAAGTTCCTTCTGAAACAGAATGAGAGTAATAACAGTTTATTCTGTAAAGGCAGTTTATTTTGACATACAGTTCGTGTGACCTGTATGTTATTATTTTGCTCATCTTTGCAGTTCCGTTGCAATAGGCAATGCGTCGGAAAATCTTTACAAGATTTTTATGCAAGTCTCCTTTTCTAATTATAGAAGTTTCACACAATTACTATTAAAAGTAAAGCAGGGACAGGTTGCTGATGAACAGGGAGGATTAAATGCACTCTGTTCGTTGAAATAGTTTCCAAGTGTTTTTGTTTGTTTAAATAGACGTAAACCCACGATACTCCCTCTTAGAGAAAGGCTAAGATGCAAACCCTGCCAATGCAAACCCATTCCAGCATCTGGGATGAAACAGCTGAGAATTTTTAAAGGGGAGATGACATGAATAGAACATAATTTCCATTTTATAGCTTAAATGACCACTCTCCAATTAAAAATGCTCTGTTGGAGTAGAATTGAATGGTAAATTCATAACAGATCACGCTCTAAAGCAAAACCAGTTACCTTGGTTTTATGTCAGCTACGTTTCAACTTAATTCATGTTTGTGTAGCTAACTGAATGGTCTGGTAGCTAATGACTGGCAATGGCCTGTGGAATTGTTCAGTAGGTGAAATACCCGTGTACACCCTGCAGTTATGATATGCGATGTTAAAATATGTAGAGCGCTTCAGAGTACTTAACTACGCAGCTACCAGCAACAAACTACTAGGGTATGAAGAGGTAAAACTCCCAGAAAAGTATAAAGAACTTACAAAACCAGAGGCGTGAATGAACATTAAGTGGAATATGTGTCCGACTAACTGTACTGATAATCTACCTTGCGTGGAAGATTAAGCCACATCTATTTTAAATACAGACACTAAGAGAATGGTAGAAGATTAATTCACACAGATAATCCAGCTCAGCAAAAAGCCTCACAGAAATAATTCAAGTTTTTTGTCACATTCTTCTTTGTTCGAATAATGTAGTTAGTCTGTAAATTAAATATATGATGTAAGGAATTATAGATCGGATCAGTATTCTAACTGTCTGCACACCAGCTGACAAAAATTTAACCTCGGTAGAGAAATATCTAAATTAAATTTGAGAGAAACGTAAATGGAAAAGCGCAATTTCCAAGAATGGATGATTAACAGAACAAGAAGCAGTGAGTAAATTGTCATCTCAGTGTATACAGTGCATCCCTGTAATCTTGTTTAATCTGATAAACCGGAGAAAATGATCAGCAAAATCCAAAGACAACACTCGTGTGAGATCAGGCCAATTTAGCATGTCTGCTGCAGAGATGTGATGGAGCTACTGAAGGCTTGCTCTGGAGCCACCAAAGCATCCAGATTGTCTTTGCATGAGCTTTAATAGTTAGCACCTGCTTAACGCACACAAGGGTAACAGTACCTCAGCATGTCAGAATGAAAAATGGCTGTGTCAGGAAAAAAGAGGCCTTCACAAAGCAATCTGTAATGCATGTGAAATAAATTAAGGACGTCACAAATAAAGCAAGGAAGCTTTAGGTACTTCTAAATGTGGTTTACCAGCTTAGCAGTGAGAATACGGTGCTCAGTCCAAGTACAAACTGGAAGCAGAAAATAATCCTTCTTGTACGGGGAGAGTAATGTAATCATTAACTTTTTTGTGAAGGTACCTAAACACATACTGATATTTACAAGTTTCAGTATCTCTTAAGGGAACTTAAGATATTTCCACACCACTGGTGCATGCAGTACTCCTCTGAAAATGGCAATAATGGATGCTAAAAAGGAGGAAACCCAAGCTGGTCACTTTCTGCAGTCCTTTGTCCTAATATCATCCCTCATATTGAACAGGAATATGAGAAGACTGATCCTTCCCATTTCCTTCAGTATTTCTTCGTGGACCTTTCCATGGATTTCTCTAATCCCTTTTTGAGCCTGTTGATGCTGCCTGTCTCCGCAGCCTCCTGCAGTATGAGTTTGAGAAGTTTAGTAACCTCTCTCCTCATAGAGGAATTTCCTTTCATCTGCGCTTTTATCTGATGTTCCACCAGTTTCAGTGAGGGGTCTCTAGTTCGGCTATTGAGGGATTTAGCACGCAACAGTTCCGCATTTATTTTACCAGAGACCTTCATGATGTTACAAACTTTGATCACGTCCCCTCTCAGCCTCCCTCTCTCCAAAAGGAAAACTCTTTTGTCTTGTAATCCACATCATTGTTTGAGTTGCTGGTCCCTGTATCTTGTACTGCACTACCACCAAAGGGGAGGACATGTCACGGTGTTCCTGGTGTTGCTGTTGGAACGGGAAGGTGCCTAAAGACTTCAGATCGCTCTGGGGTTCTGTTATACTGGGCACTGCAGGAAACATCAGAAATGTGTAGTCTAAAAAAAATGAGGCAGACAAAGAGTAGGAGATGAGAGAGCAAAAAACGTGCAGTGAGCCTCAGATCCATCCCTCCGGGCTTTGGAGGGCTCGGATCTCCCCATCTCCTTCCCCTGCTCCGCCGCTTCCACTCCCAGAGACAAGACACCTCAACCCACCCTTATTTTCTGATCCTTTTTTTTTCTCATTTTCATCACAGCTCCCCAGTCAGTGTGATGGAGCAGTCTCTGTGCCACCACTTGGTGCTGGCACTAGGGTACCGGCAGGCAGCCACACCGCGAGCAACTGCTCGAGCTGGAAAAAACCTTCCTGCAAAACCTTCCTTAATTTTCCAACAGATCGGGTTCATCTTGTAGGCTCAACAGTACTGAAAGGGGAGGGGATGGGGATAACGACCAGGATGTCGTGGGAAGAAGGGCTGGGCTGCTCCTTTTGTTAGCAGCACGCATTTATGATGACCGAAAAGGAGCTATGGGTTTCATTTTTCTAGGTGAAATAAACCACATTCCCTTATTCTGCCTGGTAGAACAGCTTGGCATTCCTCTCAGTCTTTCCAACAGCCTTTCTCTGTCTCCATTCTGTCTTTCTTGTGGGCAATGGTTAATACTGTAGATACTTAAAGGCAGGGTTCTGGTGATAATTTACTAATAATTTCAGACTTCTTCAGCTAAGGGAGCATCTGTAAGATATCTAAAAGCAATGGGTTTTTATCCAAACTGAGAAAGCAAGCATATTTGGATGTCTTTTGCTGCCAGTATTTCTCCAGAATAAATAAAACAGAACAAGCTAAAAAAACAAGAGGAAACAGTGACTAAGTTCATAGAGAAAATTTAAATTAAGGGCACCATGAGACTACAAAGATTTTCGTAATGGAGAAAAACAGTGGTTAGTGATACATGACAAGCAAAAATTCTTCAGCAGATGGCACAGAAATAGAGCGACGTAGGAAAGGAGAGGGGAAATTAAAAGGGGCTGGTTTTTGATGCTGTCAAGAAACCTGACAAAACAATCACTCTCAATTACAATGTATGGAGAGAAACAGCGAGGTGATAACAGGAGACAACAAATGGCACCAGAAGGAATGCTATTGTTAGCTCCTGAGAGCATCGGTGGATGTTCTCCTGCAGAGGTTTTCAACATGTTCCCATTTGCAGACCCTTAAATAACTGTCAGTAAAGATGACTGCCCTCCTTCTGAAGGGAAGTGCAGATGTCAGGAGAGGTTTTATACGAGAGGTCTGTCCCAGCTCCAGCACATCAGGGTTCCTGGCCTCCACTAGGGCATGAATAATTTTGTGCAAATATCTGTAGATGTACACTCATCTTTCTGGGGTAAATTGCCTGTTCGTGAGAGTTTTGTCTACGGGTTGAGCAGGAAACAATTATCCCCGAGAGGATGTACAAAACCAAACACAAATTGGTGGAAGTCTGTTTGAGCCACCAAAAACTAGTTTTCAAACATTTATTTGTTTCAACAGAACTGACAGCGTGCGGGGCATACCACAGGCAAACAGAGCAGATCTTTTTTCATTAGCTGTAGTATGTAGGGTACTTGTTATATTGCTTGGCTCCATACACCGGGAGTCAAACATCAGTATAATACAAAGGAATACTGGTTCTGGCTGATGGTTTTTGGAGTCTTTCACTTGTACTCTTTGTCTCTAGACCAACGGATCTTAAAATTTCTAAATACACTTTCTGTGAGCTTGTACACTTAGCTGCGGAACGAGGCTGCCATTTGTTTGGGCTTCATACAGGCAAGCTCAAAACTGACACAGATCTCTGCTTTGTAGGATCCTACGTGGGGCTGCCTGGGAGCCGCAGGGTCCGGGAGCCAAACCCAGGTCCTCCGGGCTCCGGCTTTGTTCTACATATAGCGCCTGGGAGCCCTGCGAGCGCTGGTGGGGCACGCCGGGCTTTCGGCTTCCAGACTCGGTGGCAGACAGCCTGAAACCTCTGGCATAGCTGGCTGCCTCCAAGCTAAACGTGGGAGTCCTGCCAAGCAGACTGCCACGGAGCTGCAGGTCTCGGGGGACAGAGCCTTGGGACCTTGGCTCAGATCTGGAGAAAGTTTTGAAACCCAAGATGCTTGGAACAGACCTTCTGTTATTCAACAAATTGGCATTTTGTCTCTGAAACTTTCTTCATTTGTAATTTCTAAAATTTCAGAGCAGTTTTAGTGTGACATCTACCCTGATTAAAACGGGGCTGTGGCTCTAACTGACATGTGGCAGGGGCGTGCTGGCATCCTCTGTGCCCCTTCCCTGCGAGGGTGAGTGCTGAGGAGTTCATGAATTGTTGGAACCGGTGAGGAGTAGTGCGAGGCTCTCTGATCTGACATTTCAAATGAAGCAAACGCCCGTGTCAGGAAACAGGCCTTCTCAAGCTCTAGGAAGAAGAGCTAGGGATTTTATTTTGACCACTTGGTCTTGGTAGTCTCATCTGCCCTCTTTGTAGCTTTCTCTCTCCACTGTGCATGTGCTGGGTATCACAGAGCAAGACGGGAAGGATTAGCTGCTAGGCCAGGAGCCCTCTGTACATGGCCAAACCCAGGGCTGCATCGGCACAGCAGCTACTGAAACAGAGCACTCTTACAGGAATTGTTTGGATGGGGTTGGTGGATACCATTCACTAGGTCCGGTGGGGACAAATGGAAGGCTCATTTGACCTTACAGTTCTTTGTAGCCCTTTGGTTCTTCATTAAAAAAACACGTGTACATTATGGGAATTAATGCACCGTAAAGATGCATTTTATATCAGAACTTCCACAATGAATAACATTAAAAAATGCATTAAAAATCATTAGAACCAGCAAGAAAGCAAAGAAAATCACTTTATACGCACCTGTAGTTAGACATGTAAGTCTCTTTAGGGAAGCATCTAACTTTTAAAGCAGATTCATGTGAGCTCAAATCAATCAAAACCCAGAATCCTGCGCTCTCAGCTGTGTCATTGACATCATCTGGGCCACTTACGCATTTAAAGCTGGCCGTATATTTTGCTAGCATGTTTCTAAGAAGATACTTGATGCCTGAATTGCAGCAGTTGGAAGATGCAAGTATGAAGACTAGGCAAGGACAGCTCTACTTCCCAAATCCAGTAGCATTTTCTGGGTTGCCAGTGGGGCAGAAAATGGAAAGCTGAGTGATATAACTTATGTTGACTTTTGAAAAGTTTTTGGCAGGGCGATTCACAGACGCTGTTAAGGAAATGAGTGCTATCATGGGCTATGGAAAGTGGCTACTAGAAATAAATAATTGGAACAAATGGTTACTTTTCATCATGTCAAATGTTTAGGAGTTGGCTGCCCCAAGGACCTGCAGAAGGATTAGTTTACTTCTTGGATGTATTAATGAAGTGGGAAGAGAAGTATGAGAGGAAATTTTGAAGAGAATACCAAATAAGTAGAGTAAAAATGAGGAAAGATTTTGAAGAGCTTCACTGAGTCATAACAAAAAGGTGAATTGGCAACAGTAAAGCAGATTAAATGCATAATGAATGGAATCATACATATAGCTGTATTCTAAATTAACTGCAACCAGCAAGAAAAATAATGAAGAGCAACTGTGTATCACTCAATGAAAGCTTTATGCAGTGTGTAACAGTGGAAAAAATCATACGCAAAAGACTGTGTTGCCACTATATCAGTAAGCAGGAGGAAATCATTTGGAAAGGCTCCTGCTGTTTTTAAAAGGTATTAAGGTATTAAAAAAACAACACCAAAACCAACACACACCAAAAGTAAAGGTCAAAAAAACCCCAAACCCCCAAACAGAACAAAACAAAAAAAAATTACAACCAAACAAGCAAGAACTTGGTCAAATTAAATATGGATGCAAGGAACTTTCTGCCACAAAGCATCATCAAGGCTGTAAGTTTGGTAGGATGAAAAAAGGTTGTACATATATAGGTAATAAGAAGCTACACGATTGCATTAAACTGCACGATATTTTATAGGTAACATAAATTTATCTTCTCTGAAAACTTATTCTTTGAGAACTAAACCAGTCAGTATCTACAGGGATTAGGAAGGAATTTTTCCTGTAGGCAAATTACCTCGTTCACTTCAAGGCTGTCTGTACCTTCCAGTAATGTCAGTAATGTGTCTTGCAAGTTCTGGTGCTCCTAGTCACTGCCAAACACGAGGCTCTGGAAGGTCTGAGTATTCCCCAGCACTGACTACATTCATCCTTAAGAACCTGAATGTTACCCTGACATACTTACCAGGATACTGATAGTATAGAAAAACGAAGTCTCAGCATTATACATACCTCCATTGTCATTCCTACTATATGCCTTGTCAGCATTGCCCCATAAGGGCTTCCTACTGCCAAGACCTGCAACAAAGCCCACACTGCTTCGTGCCACTCTGTGGGAAACGGAAGAAGCCAACTGACAAAAAAAATGCCATGGTGTATTGGGAAAGGGGAGTGAAACTTGGTTATGTGCTTCTCACCACATCCCTTGTGTAGCATGACAATGATTTTTCCATGAGTGGACTCTTTGCTTTCAGTTTCTGTAGTTACCCCCCCTCAAAAGATGGTAGTTGTTTAAATCACATACCAATTCCGTTCACAACAGGTGAATCGTTACTGACTTCCAACACGCTGGGCAAGTTTTGTTCTCCTTCATGATCATTTATATCCATGTTTTGCTGTTGTGAGCCATTCCCAAAATGTCTAGAATCTTTTTCATGACTGCCATCTCCATTCTGCAGACCATTATGTGGCTTTTTCAGTGGCATGATCTGTAAACCGCTGGGAGTAGTTCGGTAAGTTACAGTTTTAGCAGCCCTGTCATTAGCAGCTGCTGGCTTTGCTGCGTATCCTCTTTTCTGTTTTTGAAGAGAGGGATTAATTCTCTTCCTTTTGTGTGCTGACCCTTTAGCCTTCCCAGATTCAGAAGGTCTATGTGATATTTTGTCAACAGATGACCCTCGGCTTTCCCGTAAAAATTTTGGAGTGCTGGCCTGTTTCCCATGTCTTGATCGCTTTTCTCTAGTAACGTGTAGTCCATTGAACTCGTCAATAAATTCCTCACAATGTAGGAGATGATGTTCGGGTTCCCAGGTGTCTTCGTTGCTTCCATAGCCTTTCCATCTGATGAGATATTCCCATTTGCCCTTCTTGTTCTTCCTTTTGTCTACAATCCTCTCCACCTAAAAAAAAAATATATCAAAAAAGTATCATATTAGAAAGAAAAGCAGTTTGGTCATGAGAAATGTGTTCTTCATTTGCAGCTAAAGGCCTTCTTGACATTGTAAAGCAGCTTTAGTATTCATGAGATTCAGCTCCTACAACACGGTGCCTAAAATATGAAATGACTCCGACACTGAAAGCCTACCCAGGCTAGCCAAAAGGCAGCAACCTATTTTCCTGATTAAAGCTTATCTTAATTTCATAGGATGCAGTCCAACACTATATTCCCATTGGATCCTATATAGACCACGCAGCGTGCTGCTGAGGACCTAATTGCTGTGTATCTAACCGCTCGACAGAACGGCTAGGGATCGCAGCTACGTGTTTCTGTTCGACAAAGAATTCCCAGGAATGGACCTGGCAACACATGAGAGGAATGCAGTAGCCCTGGCAGTATTTTGACAGCAAGGCCATTTTCCCTTCTAAAAATATTAAGAAGAGACATAAAACGCCTGATCAGACCTGAGCTGGGGACCTGCAAGAGCCAAAATGTGAAAAAACAAGAGAGACACTGAAGATCAGTACTGAAAGCATGATTTCTTTAAAAATCTGTTTGTAAAATGAGCCTGCTACTGCTACATTCCTCAGCTACCTCTTGTCTGAAAGAGCTGCATAAAGCGTCTTTTGCTATACTGTCAGCTCCTGAGCATTCTCCTGAATTTACACACGGATTAGGTACCCGTAAATGCCTTCTTTGTGTCTTGAAGCTATCCTGAACAGAGAACCAATTAGAACAAATTACATTTTTTTTACACCAAAAAATTACAGCCATTACTGCCATCTGAATGTGAATTAACAGTACCGTGCTGTTGTGGAAAGCAAACCGTGCAACTGGAGAAGTCTTTGTGCTATCCCAGCACCGGCAAGGTCTCAGCTAGAGGGAGAGTGCACATGGAAACCCAAGCACAATTAGTGATCTATATTGGCTTGTGAGTGAAACTCGAAGAGAATTACTTGGTTTTGGGAAGAGGGGAAACGTAACAACAATCCTAAGTGAGTTAGAGATAGATGTGCAAAGGTAGAAGTAAATGATTCTGTGTGGATTGGACAGCAAGTCATGGGTTTAAATGGCATCAGGTGACACGTGGACAAGTCATTAGGAAAATCTTTGTGATGGTAAGAATAATTAAGCACTAGATAGATAACTTTAGGAAGGTATAGAGGGTTTTAGAAGAAACAGCTTTTGTCAGACCAACATCTGCCATGAGTAGCAACTGTTGGAAAATGGAGTATGATTAGAAAACCTTTTGTGGTCTCTCCCAAGTTTTATTTTCTGATTGTTTTACTTCTTGGAAATATGATTTATTAGGAATAAAGATGCGACTAGTGGAAAAAATCATTATTGTTAAACAAAAGCACTGTTGTTAATGTAGAAGAAATAAATAAATGGATAGCTAATGTAAGACTTTTCACTGCTCATCAAAGAAAAAATGTCTCATGTAAAGAACAACAGTGGAATCTGTACGGAGAATTTAACCTTGGAGAAGGGCAATCACAGCGGTGTAATTGTTCTTTCTAGGTCCCCTGTTAGAGCAAACCAATGGATTAATTCTGTCTGTTCACTGGCTGGAACTGTACATTCATAGAAATCTTGGTGGGTTCCCCAAAGGCATCTGAATGTAATTAGCAACTAAGCATTATACTTCCATCTCCATTCATTTACCTGGGAACTGTGCTAAGATACCTGGGTCTGAGTCATAGCGGCCAGCTTCCCTCCATCTCCAGGGCGCTCAGCTGCAGCATCCCGAACAGCTCATCCCTGTGCTCTGTCTTATCAAATATCTGCATAGAACCACTGTAGAAGCAAAGCAAGGAATCATCTGTGCTCTGAATTTAGCACAGTCCCCTTCAGGATTGCTCTGTGTGGCAAAACAATTAACTGAAGCTCAGTCTAGGAAGTTTGAGATGATTTGTCTGAAAAGAGGAAAAGTTCTCACAGAAAAATGAACTGGCTTTTTGTGTCCTCATCTGGGGACGAGCGGCTTTCAGTTGTCGAACTAATAGACTTACTGTGATCTTGTGGACTTCACAGGGAGCAGCTGTCCAAATTATCCCTGGCTTTGAAATACCTCTCATCCTCCTGTCTGGGACCAGCCGGTAAGACTACACCAACCTGCGGAACTCCGCAGTGGCCTGTGGTTGTGTGCAGATTTGTTACTTTAATTACTGCAGCTCACTATACCAAGGAGCAAAACATATATATATAAATATATCCTGGGGAAAAAATTAAATTGCTGCTAAACTCAGTAGACCACAGCTATCATTAGTGCACAGAATTTGGTTTAGCACTCTTCTGCTTGTATGAGCTCACAATGCATGTGCTTCCCCCTTATTTAATTGAGGATTTCAGGCTTGGAACACAAGCTCTGTGTCAGGTTGATGCTACCTTGGAGTATCTTAGGTATTTCTTTTGATGGATTGCACCAGTTGTGTTGCCCTACTTGCTCACTGAAGGAAGAGCCTCAGAAAGGATGGACAAATAACTTGCCATTTTCAGAATCATGCACAAAAACCATCTCTTCAACCTCACCTTTTTTCACTCATACACATATGTTTAAATTTATCTGTACTCTTTACCCATTTTCACATTGTTGCTCTACTACAAGGAGGGAAAGTAAAGGGAAGAAGTTACTTGGAATTTTTATTTTATTTTTTATTGTGGAAAACACAAAAATATTTTGGTGAAGAGACATTATGCATTTCAATTAAGAGGATAAAAGGAAAAAAACACGAGTAGTCTTTGTTCCTGGAAACAAAATACTGGCAACGGAGAATGTGATTAACCAGTTCAAAACAAATCATCATGAGGGGACAATAGAAGTATTTATGAAATTGGGTCAAATTTAATAAACGGTTTCAGAAAAGATATTCAGAAAGCAAATATATTTGGGAAAGACTAAGCATTTCATTACAGCATTTTCAGACTAAGCTATTAGTGTTCCACTTCAAATTTAACTAAACAAAACTAAGATGCAAAGGTTAAAGAGGAACTAAGTAACCTAAAGACAAAATGTTTTCTTTCTGATCAACCCCATTTTCAGTTTATTGTTTTGCTGGGGAGAAAATGAAAAAAAAAAGTGGGTTGATCCAAACTTATTTGTTGTCATTGAGTTTTTTGGTTCAGCCATCAAAACCACTGGCTTGACTAATGATGCATAAAAAGTCTGAGTAGATATTTACCTCGTCCTCATTACTGTCTCATTGTTCATTACTGAGTGCATTTGTGGGTAGCATCAAACATGCTTGACCTCTAAACATGGTCTCTTTTCTCTCTCGCGGCTTTAAGTTCTCCATTGATTTTTATCCCCTTCAGAGTGCCACTGTGTTTTTTCACTGCATACAGTGAAGTGCTTTAGCGTGAGCATAAATATCAGTTTGTTACCCACCCCTGGTACAGTCTGTCCTGTTTTTCTTCTATTCACAGTCCATGGTAATAATGAACATCACTTTTTTGTACATTTGCTTTAACAGGTAATATATAAAGTAATAGCCTTTCTGCATTTACTTCAGGTTACCCAAGTTCATATGTGTTTTCTTAATGAGAAATAATTCCATGACAGCTAGTGATTAATAGAAATAATACTTTCATTCGTTTCCTAGAATAAACAATACATGGTCTTGGGAATATGCAGAAATACTTAGAGCTTCCGTGTCTGATTTTCCCTTTCCCCTCTGTTCTGTCTTTAATGGCAACTGAAGAAAATCTTCCTAAAAGTGGCTTTGGTAGTTACAGTTTGCCAAATCCTTGAATTCACTATGTTTGGTTTGGAAAAGTGAGTGAAATCTAATAAAACTAAAATGACCGCAGACAAAGTGTAATGGAGGGGTATCACCGTTAGGAGAGTGCTAGAACTGACATATCCCATTCCTTGCCTGGACTCTGTCTCTCTCTCCATCTCTACTAATGCTGGGTGATTTGGGGAGCTGATATGTCACTATAAAAATATGCTTAAAGAAAACAAATAGAATAAGATGGTAGCATCTGTGCAAATGCATTTGCAACATACTCTTTAGCTTCCAAGTAGTCTTAAACCTAACAGTATGCACAACTGCAGAAACTAGGATGAAAGTCATAAATGAAATCTTTTTGTTTAAAAAGTTTTACATTCTAAAGTTACTGTGAAATTAAAAAAAAATAATCCCAGACAAGTATGGTACAAATGTGTAGAGCTTCATAAACTCAGTGATATGATCTGGTGATCAAGTGCACACAGTTTCCTTCTTCACACAAGATTAAGGGTCCAAATCACCCATTTAACCACAGTTATTGCTGACATCAAAAAAAAATCTAAGCCAAGTTAAAAAAGGGCAATTACCATTCAATTATTTCTATCGGTACAATTGCAAAATCAGAGCACTGTATACTCATCTCACAGTTCACAGCAGCTCTACAGAACATACAAAAAATCTTTACACTTCCAAAAAATCACCTTCTGGGAGATCAGTCAACCTGCAGAAAGGTGTGGAAGACTGCGTATCTGCTCAGTGATTTCCAAAATACAAGTCATGGCTTCTTTGTCCATGCAGATCTATGTAAACAATTTAACCTGTAATCTGTGATGCTCAGGTGGTCTCTCTGTGCATATAGTGCAGAGCAGCAGACTGATTTCATGACACACTAGAAAAACTGCTTTTCATTACTCTAAATTACAGCCCTTGTACTGCTTTATATATATATATATTTTCCTATGGAGATCTTTGTCCCGTGTTGTGCTTCAGGCTGTTGGAAGGAATGTAGATCTGTATTTGAAGAAGGTCCCAAGTAAAGAAAGGCAGTAAGACTTCTGAGAGAGATAAATGCCATCTGATTCAGCATGTTTGTTTTCAGAAAATTCATTATTGCCCTAAGTTCCTCCTTTTTGTTACCTGCTCCTGAAGAAATAATGTAATTGTTAGCTTTAATACCTTGCTTGCTTGGATTTGTGACTTGTGTTTCTCTTGTATTTTTATTTATTTTCTCAAAAAAGCTGCTAATCAGAGCATTTGTTCCAGATGTATGAAAAATATGGGAGTGTATCTTCTGAAAGGTTGGTATCCATGTTAGTAAAATAATGCTGGAATGGATGCTGGGTCTCTCCTCAGCATCTGATCCACAGTTTAAAAACAGAGTAGATCCAATTAATGTGCCAGCTACAAATCCTCCCTGGTAGTAAATTTGTATAATCACCTGGAAGGAAATGGAAATGAAAGAGCTAGATAGTCACAAAAATAAATGGGAAGACATTCCTGATCTGAATTATTCACAGGCAAAACTTCAATTGACATCTTCCCAGGAAGACGTTGATATCAAGAAGACCCTGCTTTTTATTCTCTTCCCTTTTTCTCTCTGTAAGCATACGGATTTCTAATTTTTTACTATCTTCTCAGGATCAGAAGAGGTGTTGAACTTGCTAGTGAAATTCTACAAGTTCTGTATTTTCACTGGAAAAAAACCTGTGAGTCTCATATTAAACCCAAGCCACTGCTTTAGATATACACGTCCTCCAACACATAGGCACGAAGGCTTAAGGCAGGGGAAGTAAACGCTGCACAAACACCTGCTGCTCTCGTTGGGTCCTCGTGTCCCGCCGGACAGCAGCGCCGCACAGGCTGCCTGCTCCACGCGTTGGTGTGCCGGTTATCTGGGAGAGCAGAAGGGCTCCGCCAGTTGTGTTATGCAGGGGTGAGGAGGCAATTTGAAATTACTGCTGCAAGTGCTCTTTTCACATTCCTAAGACTTTTTGGGACCCAGCATTTTGCCTGCCTAAGTACAGTCTATTAGCTATCTACCCTGGCGTCCAGGTATTTTAAAGAAACTGAAACATAAGCTGAGCTCTGTGCTTCCACAGGCAACGTGATTTCCTCTTTGTGTATGGGGTCTTGTGGCAGAAGAAGCTCACCTTTATTACCCATTTAGATAAAAAAAAGCCCTGGCTGATAGCCCTCAGAGAAGCAACCAACGACAGCTTCCATGCAGGCCCGTATCTCTAGTGGCTTTACACCGTTTTTCTTGGAAGCCCCACCTTTCTCTGAAATGCTGTCTCATTCAAACTGAAACTCTGCTCTGGCCTCTCAGTTGTTCATTTCTGGAAACTGCCCTGGTGCCACATCTCCAGCTCCACACATGGTCTGTTTGCCCCTTTGATCTCGTTTTTTCCTCTGGCTACCTCTGCTAACAGAGCCCATTGCCGTGCCCTTGCCTGCTCTAGTTTTGCTTGTTGCAGCTTCTCCTGGTTATAGCCTCATCCCTCCCAGACTCTTAAAGCTCTTCTCCCCTGCCATGTAACTTTAAGGATATGATCTAAATATTTTTTTTATTATCACATTGAAGTGTACATGCATCAATAGTACCTGTGGTGGATGTGCCAGAATCATTGTGTGTTTGAGCAGGTAGAAGCAATAACATGCCCAAGGATCTTCCACTGGAAGAAGGGGATTTTTGTATGGACCAGAACTGTCCCTTGAGAAAGGACTGGAAAAGGAAAATTAAAAAATGATGCAGGGACCAGGAAGGGACTTCCTGATCAGCATGTGTAGTCCCTGTCATTGCAGGCAGTTACATCATACAAAGCCTTTCATGTTGCACACGGTAATGATGCCAAACAAATTTCTGCCCTGGGCTTGTTATTGATAGGTTGCACAGCAAACAGCCGGCAGTTCTGCAATGTAATCACTTTTAAAAAATACTGAAAGTTTCCATTTGGAAAACAAATCAGTTTTCTAGGGTGCAAAGATGTCCTAAAAAAGTAGAGAACCTCTTTAGCAGTAGGCTAAGGGAATCTTGACCATGCTCCATGCATGTAAGAAGAGTGGTACTTCTCCCTTTGCAGTCCAGCTGTGCACCCGTGTTGTCAAAAGAACGGGTTGTACAAATGGTGGCAGACCTCTCCAGGTCTGTCCTCAGTAAACAGTTTAAATCCTCTCTATTTAGAAACAATAATCAACACATACAGCGTATGTGGAAATCCAAAGAGCATGGGTGTTTCTATTTGCTTTAAAGCATAATGATGAATTTCATTTATCAAGTCCTCATTTTCTTTTCTATAGTAAATTAGTTCACGATTGGTTTTCAGTGTTTGCATTTCTTAAGGAAAGAAAAACAAGAAGCCGGGCATACCAAATGTCCTTCACGTTAGAAATTAAAGTCAGCTCTTTCAGAATGAATCCCATAGTTCTATCTAGAACAGTTGATTTTGATAAAGAACACTTGCTTTTATTTCAGTAGTAAAGTGCAGCTGGTAATTCTTACTATAACACTCTGTTTGTTTTGCACATGATAATGCACACTTTAAATTTGGAAATAACAGGTATTTTCCTGGTGTGTAGACCAATGAAGGAAAAAATAGATGTTCTTCCTATTTACTACAAGTGAGATAGATGTGGATGAAGTTTGCTTAAAGCAGAGCTGTTCTTGTAAAGTCTATTGCTGTGGCAAGCACAGATGACTAAAAGATGAATGAGAAATCTAAATGCAAGGAGACAAAATATTTTGCTAAGCTCTACAAAGAGCTGGTTGTTTTGGACACATGTATGGCTCTCAGCTTTCTACACTGTGGACTATGTCCTGGGCTCTTTCTCTGCTGAGTTCAATGAGGTTCTCTGGTTTTATACCCCCTCAGAGTACGTGTGTGGGGAAGGTGCGTGCTTGTCAGCACAAGCAAAACCTAGTAAGGACCTGATTCTGTCAGTGCTTTCTTTAAGGGATATCAGCAGGATTATTCCCAATTTGCTTAGGTGTACATAAAGTCAAAGTAGGAATCCCTGGGACTTTTTTTGTTTGTTTGTTTTCATTTTAAAAGCAATTTATAGGAACAGGAACAGGACTTGAAGAGACTCTAAGCAAACCAGTGTTTATATGAACATATCACAGTGCTTTCAGCAAAGCTGGCTGGAATGCGTTAAAGATACTCATGTTTCTAAAGAGATACAGAACTGTGTATGCAGTATTAAAAAATAAAAACAGGACTATCTTGACTATCACTAACACTAGAGCTTTTCGCCAATACTAAATAAGTCCAGAAATTCAGGAATTGTTAATTTATGTAAAAGATTAACCTGAAATCATCAGATTGAATAAATGCTGTCTGTCTTCTTTTATGTTCATTTTCATTTCATTTTCCTGTTACCTTGCTCAGTTCTAGCTTATTTTAGTGTTCTGTTGTACCATTCACTCACTCTTTTCCTCCACCGTATGGACTTCATTCAAATTCAACTCAAGGCCAGGACTTCAGTTCAGCACGTTTACATGTATCCCAAAGCTTAGCCAGAAGTGAAGATCCCCCCCACAAAAAAAAAAATAATACAAAGGTTCAGCTATAATACACTATAAATAAATATTTGAACTACTCTGCTGTACTACCACTCGGTGACTCATTGCTTTACAAATGCCACTGGTACGACTGTCATAAAATAAACCACATGTTCTTGTGTGGTAGGTAGAAAAATATTTTCTTATCCCTTTTACAGAAAAGCAGTAGACTTGAGCACAAAGAAGTGAAGCCTGGTTTTTGAGGAGCTGTTTGCCCCTCTGTGGTTTGCATAGGTCCATAGGTGCTTGGGACTCAAGATTTCGCTGTGGGCATGAGCTTCAGCTGCTCAGAGAGGCCTTACCAACCTCATGCAGCGTGATATCTGGGAAGAATTGCCTAAGGGCAGCCTGTTGGCTTTGCAAAGGTTTTGTGCTGTGGGGACGATGGGAGACACCAAGAAGGTGCAGGAGGGGCTCACAAGGTGACTGTGGTCAGCTAAGTGTTCGTTGTACACCACCCTTGCCTTGCTGAAGTCCTGGAAGCATTGCAGAACTGAGCTCTACAGTGATCTTGGCAAGAGGACCACCTAACAGCTTTGCAGGTATTTTTGAGGAACTTGCCCTGTATTGCAATGATATCTTGGGAAAAATTAAAGCTCTGTGTTGAAAAACATGTCAAATGGACCATTAGAGCAGGCGTCGGGAAGTTACTCCAAGATAAGGGATATGGAATAGCAATTTTGGGGTACGGTGTGTAAAGGGACAGAACACATTTTCTAGCTGCTGTGTACAGGGAGACGTGAGTATCTTTGAAATGATCGATAATAGATTTGACGGGCAGCAACCCAGACAATCCCCAACCTACAGGCCTCAGTGTGAGTGGGGATGGTATTCCCTCCATCGTGACTGAGACAGGAGGGAGAGGAAAATGAAGAACTCTGTCCATGTTGTATTAACAGCTGGGCAGGGACGAGGAGATGTCAGAAAGATAAATCATATATCCGCTTCGTGCTTTCTATCCAAACCAGAATAGGAGGCAACTGGCTTGGAGCGTCCATATAGCAAAGGCAGCGACAGTCATGTTTGTGAACAATACCACACGGGGAGGCTTTGGAAGGAAAGGGCTAAAAATAGATAACTTTGTACAATATATGAGAAGGTTGAGAGGCGATCCTCCAAGTGAAAAGCTGAAGTAGCAGTTTGTAAAGTACTGGGATAATGAGAGAAGCAAAGTCACGAAACACAAAGGTATCTTGCAGAATTCGTCATTTTCCCGGTTACACAAATGAAGGTAATGTGATGGCAGAATACAGACGTGAGCCAAAAAGAAAGGTAGAGCACAAGGAGGAATAAAGAAACATGCTTTAGGTGACTGTAATGCCATGCTAGGAGCACAGAATTTTACAAGTATCCAGGATCACAGAAGGATCACAACATCACAGAAGGATGGCACGTGCAGGTTCAAAAATTATCTGTGGAACAGTAATTATCAAAAAGGAAGAATAACACACCCCTGTCCCCTCAGAAATAGCATTTGGATGAGTAGTGGCAGCAGACCAAACTGTAACCTCAATTATTACATCGGTTTTCAGTGCAGATTGAATTTGTGTTCCAGATCTGGGTTGTGCCCAGCATAAAACCACCTTACTACCAGTGCCTGGAAGGAACAAGCTCTCTTACAGACAGCAGTAAAGGCAGTTATGAAATCTGCCAACATTCCTCGGACTGATGCATTCAAAAATGTCTGAGTGCACCTAGTTAGAAATCTGCATTTAAAAAGTGGGGACAGAGCTCTAAAAGTGGAGATGTAAAGGAAGAAAAGGGTTTGAACAATTGGACAGACTCTGTGTGAGGAGGACGCCAGCTCACAGTGTGGGTAAAAGGCACACAGGGATGAAACCCATCCCTGAGTGTATGAATGGGCCGAGGCTGTGCCGGGCCAGGCCAAGCACACCGTGCCCACAGCACACTTGGGGCTATGTGCCTCTGTGCATCGCCCCTGGCAGTGGCGAGCCCCTAGGGGCTGCTGTCAGAGTGTCAGTCCCAGGCTGCCCGTCCTCTGTTCCTAAATTCTCCTGGAGCTGACTTGCCTTGCCCTCGGTGAGTCCCGTCTCAGCCTTGGTAATTCACCCAAGCCATGGTGGTGTTAAGTAGTGAGACCCCCGTTACTCCTGGTGATAGGGCTGCAGCCCCACGTTGGCTGTGCTTCCAGCTGACGGTGCTGACAGCTACCATCTCTTTCTGTTGGTAGGTCACACGGATGTCTCAAGCGTCAGGGGGAGACTGGAACTCTGATGAAGCTGAGGAACCATTTAGAAACGTCTGCACTTGAAGCAGTATCGAATATGTAAGTAGTGAATATATTAGTGGGGAAATCTTCCATCCATTTGCTAGTCAGATTCCTAACTTGGTGGCTGTCGTAATGCCTCAGCTGCTCCTGGATGCATTTACAGCAATGGTGAGGCAAAGGGCTTTGTTCCCTTGGCCTCTGTAGAATGGGGCACTATATGTTTGTAAATGTAGGGTTTCTTAGATTTATTCCCTACATTCGTCTCACTGGGATTAGACTAGTATATGTTCTCTCCGTGGCACTATGCCAGTCACAGACTGAGGCTGTGAAGGCTGCAGCTGTCTGCTTATTATTAATTGAGAGCCAGCGCAGAGACCAACACACACGGGTTGGTGCTCCAACACCCATACTGTTTTCCACAGAGTTTATGAATGGAAGTTTAAATTCACAATTTAGTGTAAGAAACCTCTGGGTCACATTTAATACTAAGGTTCCACTTGCAAATGGTTTATGAAATTACAGAAAGGAGTTTTAACAAACGCCAAATAAGTTGTTAGAGACTCTCATGAATCTTACACCTAATTAATCTTCTAATGACTCTGTGATAGTCTTGTGGTATTCTCACAGTCATCCCTAACACAAACTATACCTATCGCCCAATATTGGAACAGGTGTCCAGAGAGGCTGTGGAATACTCATCCTTGGAGAAACTCAGATCTTTCCTGAACAAGACCCCAAGTAATTTAATTAAGTTGGTGCTGCTTGCAGGAAGGGGGCTGAATCAGATGGCCTCCAAAAGTCCCCTCCTGCCTACGTTATTCTAAGATTCAGTGACACACAGTTTTTGCCAAAAATATTTACTAATCATTTACTAATTTGTTAATTCTTCTCTACTTGGAAAAGCAGCTGAATTTGGGAAACTGAGTTCTATTCAGTCTGTGGAAATGGGCACATGAACTGACTCAGTTACGCTGAGTTTAGATGTACCAGGCAGCTGGAAGGGAGTTTCCCATAAGCAGCTCTGAACTTCCCTCTTTCCTTGACCTGATATCATCAGGGATTGTTGACTTGCAGGTCATACAGCAAGAGCAGTCTGATCTCTGAGATGTACAAGGGAGAGATGGGTTGGAGGACTAAGGTCAGCTTGATCACAAGGTTAAAAGTAACTTCTTAGTCATTACATTGGCGTTTTTTAATACTGAGATACATTGTGAAGTGAATGTCCCCATTTAGGGTTACACCTGTGCATTTTCACTGTTTATACGAGCATTCACTATTTATGGTATGAGCACGACAAGAAAATGTGTGGTAAATTGGGATGTGAACAAACAACACGTGGCATGATAGCGGCTATATATCTGCTCTTCATCCAATGTGAAGGAAATAAATCCAGCCTGAATTCAAGAGGGAGAAGTTGTTGTACTTTATTACAAAGATAGGAGAAATCATGCTAATAAAAATATACCTGTAGTTCTCATACTTATCCTGGAGGTTTTTGCAGGTACAGTAAGAGAACATAGCACAGAATGCTTAGGTAGGACTTGAAAGTCTGGGCTAGTGTTTCAAGTCACCACCTCAACTGCTCACTTCATCTTTATGTGCTTTATCTGAAAACAACACCTCCTCTGTAAAGTGATTTCAGGTCTGGTGTTCAAAATGGGAAAGGTGCACTGAACTAATTTTTATGTACAGCAGTCTGAAAAATGAAAGCTTCGATGAAGCAAATCTGTTTAAAATGGGAAAAAAGATTGTTTAACTTACACTGAATTTCTGCATTTAGCGTTTGTGCTACCTGCTGATTGTACTTAGCAGATTTGTGGTAGATTTTCCAATGTAATGTCCCTAGCATACTTGGGAGGGCTAAGAGACTCGTAAGATGAACACACATTTTAGTTTGCTGGGAAAAAGAATATGTCTGGGTTAGATGGCTCTGGGATTACATAACAAATTTCTGATCATGCCAACCTGTCCTTGTCTCCAAGGAGCAGTTGTATATAAAGGCATACATAGAAAAAACACTGTAGAAATAAACAGAAACACAATGGAGGAGTGTTATATTCTTACTACTTCAACAGGAATACTGATAAACATTGGGGAAAGCATTACTTTTACTATGTTTGTCAGCTGTAGACTAAAAATAGAACAAAAACCTAACTTTTGGGAGGATTTCATGGGTATTAACTAAACTTGAAATCTAGAACACAACTATGTTTGTCTTCTAGATATGGAGGAAAAGTATTTTATGTAGATATTTTGAGGATTTCAAGACGGTATGCACATGACTAAAGTGTTTAGTTTGATTCCAAGGAAACAAGAAACTCTTGGTGGACATGGAAAAAGGATTTAAACAAACTGACAGTTTCTGATAATCGGAGAATTTCCCTAGAGAGCAGTATGTTTTTGCCCAATTAGTACTCTGAAACGTTATTTTCGTAGTTACAGAGCACCATGCAAATCTATCCTACTAATCCATGGATACTAATGATCATTACTATTATTTAATAGCATGACAAGTGGAGCCTGGAGCTACGAACACTTTTAATATGTATTATGCCATAAAGTTTTTCTTGTTCTTAAAATTAAATGGTCAGAATATGTTGATCAGAAAATCTAGTATAGAGTGGCTGTCAGATCAGTGCTAATCATTGCTGGTGTGCTCCAAAACCAATGATGTCAGTTTTGCAGTATACAAATTTAGTGTTACTCTGGAAAAGACCTTGCCCTTGGCTGTTGAATGTCACATGCAGCGTTCTGAACATGCACTGTGCAGTACAGGGCAAATCCAAAATGTGCATTACCATATGCTACATTATCTTTACAATTTCTGCTTTGTTGATTCTGTTAATGTACACAATTACAGACAGTCAGTGCAAATTTTAAAAGGCAAGTTCACACCCGTGAATTACTTTTAAGGGGAATCTGGGATACTTTACAACACGTGTAAGGATATAAGCTCGTTAGATGACAGCCACTGGGGAAAACTGAATGGAGTGTTCTTTGGTGTCTCTCTAAACTGCTGGAGTCTTCTGAAGGTGACAGTGAGGGAGAAGAAAGCATATGAGTCACCTCTACATCTCCTACATTTTCTTGGAAATGCTTCTTACTCACATGAGAACTCTTGGGTGCTAAGTAACTTCCCTGGGTGGCCATATAATATAATTTTTATTCAAGATAATCAAAATGTCGGAAAATATCTTGACTTTCAAGTGTTTGGTGACGTACTTTCTTTATTTTTAAATAACCTTCTTAATACCACATGTATTAATAATGGAGAGTCCTGTCCAATTTTCAACATAAGAATCAATTTGGCTTCAATTTTTATAGTAGATTTTTGGAGAGCAAAGAGATTTTTCAGGCTCTCTTCTAATCCAGAGTTTGTATTTTAGGATCTAGGTTCTTTCCCATCTAATGCCTATCTAGTTAGATGTGTAGTCAGCAATAGGAAATCTAACTATGCAGGCAGTTGTAGGCATTGCTCAATGAACGGCATCCTCTGATAACCTACATATGCTGCAGGCACAGTGAGAAAATTTGTAATTCTAAAGAATTAGATTCTGAAATTGTTTGTGACAGGATGAAGTAGTAAAATTGCTGCCACATGACAGTGATATGCACTTTATAGTATATTCACACATGAGAACTTATTCTTGACCAGTTGGTCACCATGCTTTCTTATAACTCTAGGTTTTAAACCATTTTTTAAAATACAAAGCTAATAATGTCTTGTTCATCAGATATTCTCATAATAATAGTGAAATACTCTGCATGTTTGAGCCTGAGCTTTCCAATATTTTAAGCCTGCATTTCTAGCATAAATTTACTGCATAGTACAAGCTAAAATTAAAAATAGAAGACTAATAAAACAAGAAAGATCTTCCAGAATGAATGGCATATGATGCCAACATTTTTTTTCTATGTCACCAGTGTTGCCTTTTTTCGCTAAACAATTGGGCTGTGGCTATAAAACTTTTGGGGATGTGGTGTCTTGATAACAGTTTGAAAAACGGTAGAGTACAGATCTGGAATAAGTTTTATATGCCACGGCACAGAAGTACCACTGCTGCTGGAGTGACATTGTTCATTTAAGAGGCAGCCATGTTTCTATTGTGTGATGGCCCAGACTTGGTTATTTATCTGTCATAGCATTACTTACAGGCCCACAGACTGATAGATTTGAAGGCCAGAAGGGACAAGCCTATCCATCTAGCTTGTCTTGGGTAACACGGGAATGGTTTACATTCAGCAGTTCTGTACCGCGTCCCAAGTTTTGATGTAGTTAAACTACATCTATTAGAAAGTCATCACATCTTGATTTGAAGACATTCACAGAAAATACACCATTACTGTTAGGGACACTTCCTAAGTGCCATAAATAAAATGCTATAACCTTAATGTTAAAAAGTGTATCTAATTTCTAATTTATATAGGGTAAACTTCCAGCCACTGGCACCTTTTATATTTCTGCTAGCTGATTTAATTCTATGAACCTTAAATCCTGCAGAGTGCTTGGCAGCTAACTGCACAGGTGGTCTCCACATTTCTTTAGGTTTTCCAGAATTTTGGTGCTAAAATGGTGCCTCTTTCTAAAATCTGGAGTCACTTCAGAAGCCATATTCTAAAACTTCATCACAAACGCTAGGGCTCCTTAATGTGTTTGAAGTTCAAATTAATGTATTGCTTATAATTTTGAGGGAAAACATTTTTATGAAGTGCAGGACTACAATAACTGCATTCAGAAGGCCAACACAAGACAATTTGTTTTCTTTGTGAAGCGTGTACCTCTTAAAGATGGGACAGCTGTGACTAAAGACAAAAGCAAAATTAAATAAAAGGGAGATATGCAGTGTGTTCAGTTCCAGGCCCCAGTTTTATTCCCGCTATGCAAAAATTTTACTACTTATTGTCTTAAATCTGTACCCATGTGTTCAGTCATATGGCCAAAGAGAACAGCTTCCCCCTGTGCTATACTGCATTATTGCATACAACTATATAATTGCCCACATCTGTCTACAAACTGCTTTACATCCGCATAAATCTGTACCCTTTCTTGCTGAAACAGGACAGGAATATTCTCATCCATTTGTGAAAAATTCAAGTGCCAGATATTTATCTGAATTTATTTTGAGTCATAATAACACGGAGTGCAAACCTTACAAAGAAGTCGTATCTAAAAGTTACACATGCTGTAAAAATTTAGGAATCTGCCTTTAAAAATGAAACTCTCTGTGTTTGATTTTTTAAAAGCTCATGCTATGAATGCAAAATTACTAATTAAACCAATTAAAACACTTTAGGAGTACTCTGAAAGCAGGCAAATAAAGTACTAATCAAATGTAAGGAAAGAGTTTAAATACTTTGAATTTGCTGGTTTGTATATTTATTTTTTACCATAGTTAAGTACATGAAAGCCTTTTTATCTTGAGAGTTGCAAGGATTACTATCCTTTGTGTGTGCCTGAAAATAAGACAGGAGTTGGTTTTGCTGACCTGAGAAATCATTTACTAGGCATGATTCACCAAAAATTTGTTGTGGGAGCTGAAGAAGTAACAGAATTTTCGCCTCAACCTCAAACTTATTGAATAGTTTGTTGAGACTGCCGGGGTATGTAAAAGAACTGCTGTCACTTCAAAGCAGACAGAACCAAAAATTACACGATTTCCTCAAATGAAATTCATGACTAGTGAATCAATTTCTATTAAAATAACCCAGTTCTGCATTTCAGAGATCAGGGAACTCCATGGGGTAAATTCAGCCAGTAGTTTGCATTATTGCTACATGAGCTCACTGGGCCAGGGCAGCTGAGTAGGAAAGAGATTTTATTTCACTGATTAAGTACAGAAGTGACACTTCCCTGTCCTTCGAATACTTTTCTTGCACATATGAAAGCTGTACATATTGAGCTTAATTTTGAGGCCATGGACTCAGGTGTGGGCAACTTCCTTGTGCATAGAAGAGAGGCTGTGGGGTGCCAGAGAGCCGGGGATGGGCAGCAGGGCTGGTGGATGACTTCCCAAAGATGAGGCCAGCAACATCCAGGGCAATTCCACGGAGCAAGATAAGGGATGGGAAACGATGGGATGGAAAATGGGTGGAGCACTGTTAAGCACAGAAGTGCCTTGGAGCTTTCAGAGCAGAACAAGTGGTTTGGGGTTAGGAATGATCTGGAAATCACTATGTACTGCCTAAATTACATGTCCCTGCTGGTGAAGAAGGTGACTGCCTTAGCCATATGTCACATGGGAGATTTACTACTTTCTTGAGTTACATACACAAAAAGTAGAGCAGCACAGATATATCATAAGGAAAGATACTACAGCAAGATGTGTGTTCTGGGATGTCATCATTTTCCATCACCTCTTGCACTATAAGCATTATGGAAGGATGTGAATATTTTCATTTAAGGGCCAGGCCCTCAGGTATGTTCTTTCTAGACACCTGGAAACCTTTTCAAAATGTTTCATTAAAAAGAAAGGAAACATGGCTTTTTCAAACAGTAGTATAGCAATATATTTTTAATATATCTGTAAATTACATGTTCCCCTAAGTAACGCTAGCACCTAATATATCAGATCTTTCCCTAATCTGTGGCAAAAGCTGCAAATTATGTCTTGGTAGAAGTCACAAAGTATTACACCCGTGGTAGATTCTGGTGTGTTATTTAAGTAGTACTATCCTCATAGCTATGCACAACCAAATCTCTCCAGCGCTGTAATGAGCAAGGTAAACTTGGTCACTTGAAGTCGTGTTTTTTTAAATGACTTTTATAAAAATATGTAGCTCCAGGGCTTTTAATTTTCTTGGTGTATCTACCACACTTATCAGCCTTTGGTATTAAAGCATACTGGAATAATTTTATAAAGGTTATTTTTTTTGAATGTTACAAAGTAGACATTCCCCAAATATGTAATTTACAGTTCATGTCCATTCATGAGGCTGTCCTGTGGCCAGAACACAAGTGTGATAGTACTTGCCTTTTAAAACCATGCCAGTTCAGCACCTTGAGTCATTTTTAGGTTTCTGTGATGAATGTTTTTTCTGCAGAGGAGGCCTCAGAGTCTGCTGGCTGGCTGGGTCTTTCCTCCAGTGTGTTTTCAGTCCTAACCACTGCAGGAGTTGGGTGTCAGCAATCCTTTCCAGAAGCAACCTTTAAGTTTAGGAGCAGGAGGGGAGAACCCTGCTCATTTTAAGACAGAGTCTGATCCAGATATCCATTTCTTTTGATGGGAGTGATTATATGATATGGCTGTCTGTGATGAAGAGTTGATGGCCATGACTGTAGAATTAATGATTTCTTTCCATCCTGTTTTCCTAAAAGTGAGATAAATGGTGCTGCAATGAATTTTGCCCTTTGAAGGTCAGTGTATATCCTGCACGTGAAACAAATCCTTGCTGTTCATGTTTTAGAAGAACAATAATAACATTCACGAACATTTCAACTTCAGCCATGTGATGAGCCTGGTTAACAGAAGTGCCAGCTGCCTATCTTCTCAGGGTACTTATTTCATTTCGCAGAGCAAAGCAGTTTGTTTCTACATGAGGTTTACCTTCTGTGAAAGTCTGTGAACAGGGTGACCTGGGGCAGTGGAAGCCATTTGCGGTACAATGTCATGTAAGCTCTGCTCAGAGAAGTCTGATCACCTTGATGCTGCAAACAGCGGTGAAATAAAGCAGGTGAACTCTTATGCCAGGGTCGCTGATGTTGCTGAGATTGGTGCAGCATGGAGCCGGTGCAGTTTTTCAGAGCTCCACGGTGTACTTGGTTCAAAGGTCGGGCTGAGAGCACTGCTTTGCAGGACTGAGAACTCCAGAGAAGCTCTCAGTTCTATATAGGATTTATTAAGCTCATTAAAATAACACCCAGTCCTAAATGAGCCGCAGCTTTGCTTAGCCTCTGTTGTGGCTCTTGCAGCTCACAGTGTGATTGCCTCGCACAATAGCAGCGAGAAGCCACAGATCGAAAGCAGCTGCCTCCATGTTTGAAAAGGGGAACGTTCTCCTAACAGCTCGCAGTTTCTGTCCCAGACGTGCTGCAGCTACTGGTTTACCCTATTCAGAGACGTCTCTGTTTGAGTCAGAGCTTCGTGAAACCTTCTCAGAAATGGAGCTGAAGACCAATCACTTCAAAAGAAAAAAACCCAACACACAACAAAATGACTGCAGAATGTTCTTGGTTCATCCTGCCTCGCTCAGAGGCACTGTATCTGTTACTGCAAAGCCATATTACGCTCCTCTATAATCAGAGGGGGAATGGAAAGGGAGGCCTTGCTCTCAGTCCTACTGCAAGATCTGAGGCCACTCACGCAGCTCCTCAGCTAGCCCCGAGGCTTACTTCCAAATCTTGAATAAGTGATACATCAAATATTAAATATCCAGTAGGCAATCCCCAGATATCCCCTTGTTGCCTGTACATGTATGTATTTAAATACACAACCAGACCAGAACTTGGTGATTTTCAGTACTAGACAACATACTCAGTGCCTAAGTCTCCACCTGGAAAGACCAGCCGCCGTGAGCCCGCGGCTCACCAGCAGTGCTCGTGATCTCGGAATGGCAATAGGAGCAACAACAGCTGTTTGTGAAGTGAGAAAGGTGTTTAGGAAAGTTCTGTTAGCGCTGTTGTGAGCTGCAGTAAACCCCAGAATTTATATGGGAACCTAGAACTTCTGCAGAAGTGTTAGGTTAAGCTGGAAATTGGCTTGGCTTGGGATGGAACAGCATTTAAGAGCGTTCTCCTTGGTTTGTGTGCTGTACTTTGGACACATACCTTGAGATGGACTATAGAGAATCAATGGGTGTATACACTAAGATGTAAGAACAATGGAGACTGTATATCCAAAGTAAAAGGGTGGCTTACACATTTTAATGTATCAGTAACAAGACTTTTCTTCCTTAATACTAAGTAGGCTACAAGAGGAGCAGTTAATAGCACAGGAGAAAAACTGCATCATTCATGTTAAGAATGGAAGGTCCAGTTCACGTTAAAAAAAGACCTGCCTTTGTCTTCTAAACACAGCAGGTTGTCAGTGGTATGTGATATGAGCAAATGAAGCACAAAAAATGACAGCAGCACAGTTGCAGAACAATTCAAATCACAGCTCACAGCAGCTTGTCAATAAGTGGTAACCATGCACACACTTCAATATCTGATACCACTTCTAAGAGTGAGAAATGTGCTACCCCTGGCACTCACTGGAAACACTGTAAGTAATGTCACGTCAAAGAGCCACATGGGTCAGTCAAATGCAGGAAAAAGATCGAGCATCCTTTGTAGAGACTGACGGCAAAGTGAGGGGATATGTTATTCAGCTGGGAGAAAGAGAAGTCTTCCATCACAGCAATGCTCCTGTCCCTGGCAGTGCCCATGGCAGGCTGGATGGGGCTGTGGGCAGCCTGGGCTGCTGGGAGGGGTCTGTCAGCTCCCCCAAAAGAGCAAACGTCCCGCTGGAGTGTACACAGTGGTACAACAGCATCTAAAATAATAAAAACCTGCTGCCAAAGAGGTGAATCTGATACCTGTTGCTTCTTTCAGTTTCCTGTTAATTTCGTCATTGTTTCCACAGTATGGTGTGTTTTGGCAACCATACATTGTGCATTACTATGCATTGTTATTATTTATCTGTAGCATATAGCAGTATTAGGTAAGCAAGAGCTACTGGTTGGGTAAAACACTGTCATGCTCCCTGTCATCTCTACCAATCACCTTTTTTGACTGTTACAGTATGTCGGTTCTGGTATTTCTGCACAGAAGTAAATTACAAGCCAGTGGTAACACTGAACTACACAAGACTGGAAGTTGCTTTTCAACTTTTCATGTTTTGGGATTATGAAAAACTTGAGCTTCTGCACCTAGACTCTGTTACAGTCCAGTCTCCAGGTACTGCAGCAAAATTGTGTTGTTCCTTTATCAGCCATGATCACTAAGACTTACTCCTTCATGAACTTCAAGCTTATTTCCCCTGCAGACACATGGAAACACTTTAGTACATAAATGTAGTTTACCCTACAATTCCTTGTACTTATTGTGTGATCCAAAACGTCTCTACCTCCTTTCCTATATGGATTTTAATACCTGAATCGTATTCCTGTTTAATTTAAAGCTATGCTGTTATATCATACTGTTAGCGAACCTAGAAGGTTGTTACTGCTTATTTAGAGGCAAATTCAACCACTTCAATCAAATTCAATCCAAAGGCAGCTTTCTTATGGTCTGTCCTCCTAAATCCATGCATGCACTGCTGAATTGGACTCAATGATTCCTTCCTTGCATTAATCACCAAAAAAACTTTGTGAGCAACATCTCTGCATTCGGAGAGTCTCAAAATCCATTTATGCAGACAGTAAGCATTACTGTGCATTTTGTTTCTGCAAGGGTTGTATTTAGCAGGAATCCCCCAGCATCTCTCCTCTGAGATTTCCTGTGCTAAACAACCTGATAACCTACTGCAAAAAGATTTCTGAAAAACAAATTCATCAGGTGTATTAACGTGATAACGTGATTTTATATTTTGCAACAGTCCCTTCTCCAAAAAAGGGAAATGATTTAACAGTTAAAAAAAAAATAGAGCAAATATCATCTGTGTAACATTTCAATTGAAGTTAATTAGCATAATCATGCAAATGTTACAAAGTAGTCTTAAAAAACTATATCATGTCATATTGTTTTGTAATTCCTCTCTTGGTACTTAGACCAGTAAGATTTATAAGCAAAGCTCTCCCCTTTGTAGTTCGCCTGACATCTGAGAACAGTTTAAAATACCACTTCTGCTGCAGAGTGCTAAGTGATGTCAAGAAAAAGTTAGTATTTGTATATATGAAAGAATATAACAAGTTGAACTCATCAGTTAAAGATTAGGCTGTTCATGTCTAAGCAGATACTAATCACCATTTCTGGGGAAAAAAACACACAACACACACACACAAAAAAAACAAAACAAAAATACACCACATGGCAACTTCGTGTTTGTTAGATGTTAGTGGCTTTTTAATATATATTCAGGTGAGCCCTTAAAGACTGATGAGCATTAACAATCCTGTACAGCACGGAGGAAGCCTATGAAGGCTATGGAAAAATATACATAGAGAAAAGTTGTGAATAAGCCCTTTTGGATGCTGAGCTGCTTTTCTTATAGAAGTGAAAGCTATTTATATCCATAAGAAACATTTTATTACATTAATATAACTTTCTAATAACACCGACTTAAGAAATTGCCTGATTCTATGCATTTGCTCAAGTGCTTCTTAGTATATCCTTATCCCTTTACCCATGCTATTACACACAGCCGTGGCAGTGAGCCAGCACTTCGTTTTTATTCTGTGTGTTTGTTTTGATGTTACTTCATCACCTCCTCCATCCTCCTAGTCTTCTGTTTGCTCCTTCCACCTGTTGTATCTTGTTGGGAGCCTGGACTGAGAAGTTTCTAAAACAGAAAGTGACCTTTCCTGCATCAGGGAGCGACCCACTATTCTGATTTGTCCTTTAGTTTGTAAGGATACTAATTAGCAATGATTAGCAATTAGAATACCAGAACACAACTTGTAAGGCAAGTATGTTTGTGATCTCTACAGACCACATCAACATCTTAATCAATACCCATGTTTGTTTAATGACTGTGGTATGTACAAACCTAAGAAGTACCACACAAGGTCAGACTAAAGGTTCACTAGCTCCATGCTGTGTATATTCCGACAGAAATTAATACTGGATGCTTAGGAAAATAGAATCCATAGAGCACATGCTGCCCTTGCTCTTCCCTCCTGGCTTCTTATAATTAGCAGTTTAAGGATTTCTTTGTACTGAAAGGTATAAAGGGACCTGTCCTCCAAGAGGCTGCTTTACCATTCTTCGAAACCATTTATAGCTTTGACTTCTACAACACCCTGTGACAAAGAGTTCCACGATTTAACTACTGTGAAGAAGTAGTTCTTTGTCTCAGCCCTCTGCCTGATCGTTTCATTTGCTGCATGCCTTTTCTTGCGCAATGAGAAATAGCATTCATCACTGGATTAACTAATCATCCTCCATTTGTCTTTTCCACAGTCCTCCTCAATTCCTATCTTCCACAATCACTTCTGCCAGCCAGAAAGTTGCCATAAGGTGTCTTTTCACTGACAGCCACTCCGTGCCTTGCAACACCACGGTTGCCCTTCTGCTCTCCTTTTTGAAGTGGGTGCAGCTCTGCAGATGCGAACGCACAATGGTATTCCCCAGCGACACGAAGACGACCATCTTCTGTTTCATTCTCAATGGCTTTTATAATAACATGCAGAATTCTGCTTGCCTGAGGTTTACCTCCGATAAGCAGCACTCTGGCCCCATGCTCTGGGCACCCTTTCAGAGCTGAAACACATTTTTTCTCCCACCTGAAGGGAGCATGGCCACAGCTTTCCAAGACTGTTCTGTGATGCAAACACAGGTGTGAGGTCATGGAAAGACTCCCTTCAAAAGCAGGCACCTGATCCAAATTAAAATATTAATGTAGACACACCCAAAGCCTTTCCACAATGATTCCAAGATATCTCCTGAATAGTAACGGCTTCTTCGGGGCTCATTGTTATGCAGGTATAGTCAGGATTAGTTTTCCTTTGATCGTTAGCTTGCATTTATAAACACTGAATTTCAGCTGCTGCCATCCAACTCTTCACTGTCAACCTTTCTTTTGACAGTGCTAATAATAATTTATAGATTATCAGCACCAAATGTGGTTACTTCAAATAGCTGAGGAGTCTGTTGTACAACACAGGTCCTGGTACTGGTATTTGGAAACTGTTGTAACCGCCCTTCACTGCTTCCTCTCCCTGAACTCAGCTGCCCAAGAGACGACCCATCCTCTGGGACCACAGCTTTGTTTCATTAGCAGATGCTCCTGGGGGTTCTTACCAAAAGGGTTTTTAAAAATCCATTTACAGTGGCCACGGCCATCCCTATCCACTTGTTCATTGACTCTGAGTTCTGTGAGATGTGGCCTACCTCTACAAATTTATGGTAACTCTTCTCCAAACCAAAGCATGTTCACGTATATCTGCTGATTGTACTTCTTTCTACAGGTACTACTTATTGGCATACAATGGAGCTTGGACCTGGGGGTCTGTAGCCCCTTGCACCCCTTCTTAATCCATTGGGTGCTGAGTACCTGCCAGTGGCTACGTGTTTATCAGATGCTTTCAAATAAAAACTGCAAATCTAAACGAATGCAGTGAAGTGCCTTATGGAAGAGAATATCCTCATTGTCCTTCTTTTGCCCTTCTGAAGGAATGGGCAGTGACTTTTGTGGGTGGCCCTTGAGAAATCTAGCAAAGCCTGAGTGGGACAACTGCTGTTTTTTAAAGAAAAGCGTACTTCTGATAGATGTTTTCAATACTGGTTTTGTTTTAGTGCTGTGCTGTAGTCTACTGATCACGTTGCTACCATTTACAATTCTGCAGAAGTCATCTTTCTTTGGTAAGCCAGAAGAATATTTTTTTCCTACACAGATCCATCATATCAAATTATTGTGCAAGTTTTTAGAAACATAACAGATTTCCAACAATATTTTACATTATGACTGATAATAACAGTATTGAAATCTACATGTTCTCTGTGTAATAGAAGAAAACATTGAAGTGTGTTTCCTTTCAGCTCTGCAATATTACCATTCTAAAGTTTTGATACTAAACAAAGAGTGTGATGCTGTTATTCAACGGGCCAAAAGGACCATTTTCATTTTGTCAAAACCAGAATATTTTCATTTGCATAAACATGCAGTGAGACAGCTTCTATATGCGCCACTACTGGTTGCCCTACACTGCAAATATTTCATGTTAAATTGTTTGATATATTCTCTATTAATAATTTAGGCATCAGAAACAATTAGTTAATAAATATATATCTTTTTTGCCAATGCCAAAATGTCAGTGTCACAAAACATGTTGCAGAAGTTTTCTGAAAAATATATGGGTAAGGAGGAACAACAAAAAGGGATTGCACTGATGAAAACGTACAGAGCCAAGAAACTGTAATACTGCTAAAAGTCAAATGAATGGACAAAGAAATGCTATTTACAGCATAGCTGGCCATCACAATTACTCCATTGATTAAAAAAAAAAAAAGCCAATTTATTTCAATATTAGATCACGTTTAAATTTTGCCATTATTTAAACTAGTCTCTCTCTAAATATTTTAACTTTCAGAAACAATAACTAAACAATGAGTTTATTGCCAGCTTTTAATTTTGAACCGAAGACCAAAGCCAAAGCAAAACACTGTATTTGTCATTCAGAAAGCATTACAAACATTTATCTTTAATTGTTTTAATCCTCTGTTAGCTATAAACCCCGAAATTGGTCAATGAAGGGAAACATGTTTAGCGCCATGGTTTTGCTTGGGGGGAAAGTCTTCACATGTTTAAGCCTTCGAGGGTGATAGAGAGCATATTTTCAGTAGTCTTTCCAAACGGGAGCATTCTTGTAACATGCATCTTGAGATAAACTACACTTGATCCAGATAAAGCACTTTGTAACGATCAGGATTGTAAGAAAACTGCAACATGCATAAGAAATTGACTGGTGTTCGGTATCCCAAAATCCACCCAGCAGTTTCCAGTGTAATAAGGAAGTTGGAGTAGTGGTAACAGTGACGTTGCAGGTAAACAAGACAGTCATAATGGGCAGTGTAATGTTCCATACACAGCTCGATGCTGGAATTTCTTAGCAAGATAATGAATATTGCTGGAGTTATCCAGTTATGCTTTTGAAACTCACTCAGCAGCATTTATTTAGAGAAATGCAAGACCCATGCAGAAGGCACCTCAGGTTAACTGGTTTTTGTTGGCACTATACCTCCATTTAATGTATCGTCCAGTTTAGGATTAAAGAATACTGTCTGCACTGCAAATTGCACCTAATTTGGACAGTCCTGTAAGCTTCCATCAGGCAGTAAGATTTCTACCTGCTGTGAACAATGCTGCTCACACGTTACCTTATTTGGGCTACAGTTGGCTTCAAAAAATTGACTTTGTTAACAATTCAATGACAACGTGTAGGTAAACAGCTGAGTCTTCAAAATACTCGTTAGTAAAGCTTTTCCACTTAAAAAAAAAAAAAAAAAAGACAAATAAAAGAAAGAAAGTTGTTAATTACAGGTGACCAGATGCTCAGCTGGTGGGAACAAACCCAGCATTACCAAAGCCAGCATTGCATCCATGGCCTCTCATTCTAGAGCAGATGCTTAACTCTGTTCTACATCCCCCAGATCCCACCTCAGGCCACTGCCTTCTGCTTGTAAACTGTCTTGTTTCTTCGACATGGGACTGTTATGTCAATAAAGAGGTTGATTTAAATTGGGAAATTATAGTGTTTACTTAAATATACTGTTTTTTTTTTTTTTTTTGCAAGTCACCTCTGCTTTAGAAGGTACACACATGAAATACTTCTACATAGATTTCTGCTTTCCAGTAGAGTTCTGTAAGCAGGTTTGTGTCTCTTCTGGAAATGACTCAATTGAAAGAGATGCAAGACGGAAACAACAGCGCTCAAAAACCTACATTTGGAAAACTCACTTTTGTAAAACAAAGCTTATTTTCGAGGCTCTGCATCTGCAAACCAAACCCAGCATCCTAAAGTTCAGTTCTCTGATTTGCATGTCTCCACAAATAATAACGACTCGGCAGGCCAGACCGTGCCATTACTATCTTCCATTGTTGACTTTGCTGGTACCTGAGTGCAAGTATAAGTGAGAGATGTTGCAACTCACCTGGAAATAAATTATCTTCCTGGTGGATCACATAAGCTAAAGTAAACGGTGGCTCATTCTTACACAGCTAAGATTTAACTGAAACCTGTCACTGAGGTGGACAAGCCTCCTTTCAATGGGCATTGTATCATTTCAGTAAGAAGGCAGCATTTTTTAAAACGTCACTTTCCCAAACAGAGCAACACTTTAATGCAAAAATTGCTTAGTTTAAAGAGTGATTTTATTACTGTAATCCAGAAATATATGCATGCGACAGCCCCCTTCAGAGACTGAGCTATAATCTTTAGATCACTTACCTACAATGGTGTAATATAATCTGACACCATGTTAAAAGAAGACTTCAGATTTCAACTTTGTTGTCACTAATTGTGTTTATTATATATAAAACCCCAAAATATTAAATAAAGAAGAGCAAAGTCAGCGTCACGAGCATCTCTACGATACTGATAACTGATTCATGTATTCATCAATAAAATAAAATTTTCTTGCACTAAGCAGGATGCTCCGTGTTAGGAAAAATAAGGTTAGGTACACTGTGCACACTGATTTTATTTTCCTTTCAAGCCATCTTACATACTTCTAATAGCAGAACCTTTGTGAAAGAACTATTTGTATTAAGATAATGTGGGAACTAAATTCAAGATGGAGAATACAAAATATTACTTCAAGTCACTGACAACAACTTAAATGTGAATCAACAAATTTGGTATTTAAGAGTAAATACATTACCCTTTCTGTTGGTTACCAAAATTGAAAAGGATTTCCTATCAACACATCGAATGCTGTATTTAAATCATAAAGCAAAATAGGACTGTCTTCCTAAAGGCCACTATGAATAAATACCCTTTTGTGAGTCCTTTATTTTTAGTTTGCTATTTCTAAGGAATATGCAGCATAGCTCTTTAATATTTAACAGGTCATCTCTTACAAGAAAGAAAAAAGGAAAAAGAAAAAAGAAAAGGAATATTCCATGACTCTCTTACCTGCCCACAAAAGCTTGAAGTCATAAGAATATGGAATTCAAGCGATTCAAAACTAGTATTTTATATAGCCTGGAAATTACACTGAAGTACACATACATTCATTACTGTTAAAGACAAATAAATACGTATTTACTTAAAAATAAAAGCATTGAAACTAATACCTACCTTCTAACATTTAATGGAAGTAACTCTCTTTTGATGTAAAATGTCTTGGTTCTAATACACAAATCTAGAACTGACTACCAGTAAACAGAACTCCCAATGGGTGTTCTTTAGCTTCTGGAATAAATTGGCAGCTGTATTATGGTTCTAAAAGAAATTTAATCAGAGGTATTTCAGGTGATCAGAAGTTATTTTTAATTAGAGAAAGGCACCCAATTAAGCAAACACTGAGGTTATTTTGTCTGTGGTCTTGTTTTGCATTAATATACAGATACTCTGTGAATTCATCTTTAATTTGGAAAGGTTAAAAAGTTTTTTTAAAAGAACAAAGCAGTAAAAAAAATAAAAATGGATGAACTAACAGGATTAATATGCACATCTATTTCCAAAACTTAAAATTTTATACTCAAGTTTCTTGAGCGTCACCAACATACAAGAAGTTAGCAGAAGTAATACAAAGTGTACTTTTAAAGTGTGCTTTATTGTGACTCCTAGATCAAGATTGGCTGTAAGAAACATAATTTTGCAGCCAGTATTAAAGACTCTCAGTTACAGAGGTATTTACTATTGTTGACTTGTTTGCTGAGGTTCAGGAAGAATCCTTGAAGGACTCATTATTACTAATGGATTACTTCAAAAAAGAATCAGAAGCGTAGTACACCTGTGGGATGTTACCATAAACCCAACATCACTAGTTTGTACCAACAGCCCCAATGTATTTCAAGCTGAAGTCCTGAAGCTGTTCAGGGGTCATCTACAGAACATTTTACTTGTGCAGGAGGACAGAAAAGATTCATGTATCCAAGCAAGAAAGGTGTCAGCTCTGATGGCACAAAGCACTTCATCACATCTGCTAACTGGTACAGAACATCCCAGGTTTAAGAGGTTCTTTCTCAAGTGTGCCTCTGATGAGGTTGGTTGTTGGGGACAGGAAGGTACAGGGAGGCCATGCCGAGTCATTTTTAAAATGAAGCCACCATCTGTAAACTTGTGACCTGTTACACATACAAACTCTTCCAGCTTTCTGGACATTTCCTATGACCTCAGTCATGGAAAACTTCACAGTGGAGATGAGAAATGTAGCTGGACTGATAACCTCAGACCTGCACATACTTTTACGCCAAAGTGTCCGACATGTAGATGAAGATTTTACACCAGGACCAGCCGAGTAGATTGTATTTCAGACACCTCAAACAAGAAAAAATGCAAAGCCATGCTTCCACTTACCTGTTCTGGTGGATGCAATTCCACCATATGACACAAAGATAAGCAAAAGTAGTTCACATGAAGCAACAAAGAAAGGAAGTGATTCAGAGGCTTCAAACCACACCACCAACAATTCACATTCATCCATATGAATGCCTGCAGAGTACTGGGTACAAAGCTGCCTGCAGCCTGGGCTATGAGCCTGCCCTCTCGCAGAACACCTCCACACCAGGTTACTGCTTGAGCATCACCACCTGTATGCCAAGCAGCAGCACTCAACACACAGCCCACATCCAACTGCCAAATGCTGTCACCTTCTAATAAGGCAAAGATCATATAGAAAAAAAATAATAATAAATAATGAGTAAGAGCTAAAACAGCGTGGCTACCATTAACCCAAGAGGTATTAGTTTTATTTCTTTTCAGAACTAACCAAAACATCTCATGAAAACTTAGACAAGACCAGACAGAGATCCTCTACACATCCCAGAACTTACTAATACAAAATTGTATCACTACGTTTTTCTGGTCAAAGTTGTTCTTCACAGAACTCCCACTGGCTACACTGGAGTCCCGACAGCAATACAGTTGACATGCAATAGCCTTAAAATTACAAAGTAACATGACAGAGATCGCAAAATGGTGGGGAAAAGGTCAATGGTACTATTCAAATCATCATGTGCTTCTGATCATTTAACACCACTTAGGAGAGCGTAAGTGCTTTCCACTTCAAAGGTCTGTGTCCCACTCAGTAAAATAAAGTCCTAATAGAGCAGTGCCATCCCATAACTATGACCTTTGTCAGGGACTTTGAAAGACCACAACGAAGCACAACACTACATGAAACCTGCCGGATCCTCCAGTTCTCGCTCTAAGAATCTACACCAGATCACCAACCAGACTCAAAGTCCAACCACGTCCGCCGCAGCGGCTGCTGCACGCCCAAGCACACACCAATGCCTGGGCAGCGCCTGAGCACCAGCTGGAAGGGGATCGGCTCCCAGCCCTTGCACCACACGTTCTGGACACCCAGGGCACGCGTGGCCATGTCACCAGGAGTCGTGGAGCCCCGCGGGGTGCTCTAGACCAAGGTGTGGCTTGGGACGTCCAGCCCTTTCTGCTGTTCTTGGATGGCAGAGCTCCACGTCAGTTCCATTTGCTGGAGCTGGGCATTTAAAACACCTGGGGTCCACTCCCTCCCATTTTTTAATCCCTGCTTCCTCCCTTCTTCTCCGGCACGCTCAGGGCGGCCAGACTCGTCCTCAGAGTCCGGGCGCTACAACTGGGTGCCTGAGGCCAAAATCCGGCTGGGGCCAGCCTCCTTTCCCCCTCCTGCCCCCGACCTGGGCTGCGGGGGGCCGGGAGCACCCCACCTCGCCCCCCGGCCGGAGCGGGGCCGCGCCGAACTTGGCGGGGCCGGGGCCGCCCCGCAGAGCTCCGCAAAGCCCCGCACGGCCCCGCAGAGCCTCGCACGGCCCCGTACAGCCCCGCTCCCCCGGCCGCCGCCCCCCGGGGGCGAGGTGAGGCGACCTGGCGTCGGCTCCTGCACTTTGCACGGCGGGCGCGGAGCCGCCTCCATCCCTGCGCCTCCCGGCAGCGCCAGGGCGCATTTTTTCGCACTAATCTGCACATTCAGCACGTCCAGAGCGCCTGCGACTTTACCTGGACTTTCTCCACTCTCCGGGCTCATCGCACTGCGATCACCTCCCCATCCTACCGCTAACTCTCGCTCTCCTTCACTCCTTCCTCCTTCCCTCTCGCAAGGCCTGCTAAGACCGAGCCCGATGGAAAGTAGAGAGAGAGAAAGAGAAAGAGAGAGGCAGAGGGAAGGGAGGGCAGCCGCTCC